>NC_047662.1:30920519-31190519 GCF_011762505.2 Arvicanthis niloticus | reverse complement strand
CACCCCATCTCACTGAAGACAGAACCTCAGCTCAGTGTCAAAAAGCTTCAGGGCCGGGATTACAAGTGTGTATGACCGTGCCCAGCTTCTTATCTGGGTGCTGGAGATTGAACCTGGAGCCTCATACATAAACCACAAGAACATTTACCTACTGAGCTATAGCACCAGGACAACACATGGCTCTTTCTGCATTAAGGAAGACTCTGTTGTCTACCCTGGACTAAGGCTCCCTCAAAACCGAAAGATTGCCAGTGGCTCTTACTATGCAAACCGCCTTCCTTTCCCCTTTCCTTCATAGGTCAGAGCCTCATGTTGTGTCACACAATTCCCAGGAGACCGGAACAAACATCTATCACCCCAAATTGGGAAGCAATGACAGGCTAAAAAGTAAGGATACCACCGGAGTCCAACTTGGTAAGCCAGTGAGTTTCATTGGAGTGATTTACAGGAGTATGGGTGAGGGATTACTTACAGGAGCAGAAATGTCTCAGACAGCTGCATCACCAGAGCCCACCCCACCACGGATGACAGCTCATGGAAGCTGGGAACCTGGGGCACACTGCACAGCCAGCAAGCAGCTCAGCATGGGGGAGGGGCATGACTTTTTCAGGCAGCTGGTCTGGTCTGAGTGTCTTCCAGGCAGCTGGGCTGGACTCTGCCTCTTCCAGACAGCTCAGATGGTGTGTTTCTTCCAGGTGGCTTGGCTGGTCTTGGCCCGTTCTAGGCAGCTTAGCTTGTCTAAGGAGTGCTTCCCCCATAGAACGGACTGTTTCGTCTCCCCTTGGAACATCCTGTGTCCGAACAAGCTTCCCTCCAAGATGGAAGGTTTCAATCTCATGGAAACTGCTCCAGGGCACCCACCAGCCATTCTCCCTCCCTCCCATTTATCCTTCCAAGCTGGTTCTCCGGGAAATCTCTTGTCTCTCTAACTGGATTCAGTGTCTGTTTCCTAGAAGCGTTAACATGGCACAGCCTTCCTGGACCTTTCGTTGGCCCATGTCTGGCTACACTCGGGAGAGCACATGTCTGGGGCTTATATTTTTAAAAGTCTCCATCATCACTAAGAGGTAAAGTCGAAGTATGGTTTCCCTGACAACATAAGGACCTGGTAGGCTCCAACTTCAGCTGCATCAACTACTTCCCAAGGCCTGGTCTCTCACCACCATTGAGTTCCATATAAAAACATCAGAGAGGAAGTTCAGTGGCAGAGGAAAGAGCCTTTGGCTGGGTCCTAACCCAGTCCTTGGTGCTGACTTTCATGTCCTGGGCTGTTTTTACTCCATGTGCCCAGTGGGGCTAAACCTTGGTGGGCAAAGGCAGAAATGGCTGCTTTGGGGCCTTAAGGAATGATTTAATTTGGGGTCAGCAAGACAGCTTAGCAGGTAAAGGCACCCACTGCCAAGCCTGATCCTCAGAACTCATATGGTGAAAAGAATCAACTGCACTTTTTTCTTTCACTTCCACACATGTATGCTCTTGTACAGACACACACACGTGCACGAAGGCACACACTCACAGACACACACACACCATAAAACAGAAGGAAGGATTCCTTCATGGTCTGGGAGTGGAACTTAATTTATCTAGTACTTAACTGGCGTGCGTAAAGTCCTGGGTTTGGTCACCAGCATAAAACAAGGTATGCTGGCACACACCTGTAATCTTATTACTTGAGATGTGGAGGCAGGGGGATCATAAATTCAAGGTCATTTCAGCTACACAGTTAGTTAAAGCCTGGGTTACATGAGACCCTGAACCCTCTACCACCACCCCCCAAAAGAAAAAAGAATTTAATTATGGTGGTAGGACTTAATTATTGGGGTGGTGCACACCTATAATCCCAGCTCTCAGGGATGCTAAGGAGTAAGGATGACAAGTTTAAAGCCAGCCTGAGCTGCATAGCAAAATCCTAGCTGAAGAAAAAAAAAAAAAAAAAAAAAAAGGACCATACCAGATAGTCTGTACACAGGAAAGTACTTTTCTCTTATGCTGCAGATAAGCCCCAGGTCTGAGGAGAGATGGGCAGGTTTCAGGGACCCAGTTAGGTCTGAGAGCCAGGGAATGAACCATCTGTCATGATGTGTGAGCATGGTAAGGACCAGCTTCTCCCTCTATCCCTGCCCCCACTCCCACAACCATCTGACTACAGGAAGTGAAGCCTTTCCCTGTCTCCCACAGTGTCCTGGTCCTGCTGACATCATGAACACATGGAAGAGAAATCTGTGAGATTCCAGCGGGGCCAGAGTGTGGGAACCAAGACAGATGCTTACTGGCACTACCCCAGGCCAAGACTACTCCAGAGCCCCTGGGTGCTGCCAAGGGGGCTCTGGAATGTGTCTGGAGCCTCTGGCTTCCTCCACAGAAGGCTGTCCCTTAGGGCCTGGGAAAGCTGGGGAAGGTTCTGAAGGCCGTTCCAGCTCCAAGCAGCTGTTTCAGGACTTATGCTCCTTCAACATGGGAGTGAGGACGTGGCTGGGCATCCAGCGTCGGGGGTTCAGGTCACTCTCAGGAACCCTCCCAGGGGACAATATGATCATCATGACCTCTATAGTCCAGGGCTGAGAAAAAAGAATCAAGCCTGTATTGTCACCTGCCTTACCCAGAAAAGAGACAGTGTGTGTGTGTGTGTGTGTGTGTGTGTGTGTGTGTGTGTGTGTGTCTTTGTTCATGTGTATATGTTACAGACAGACAAACAGACAAAGACAGATGGTCTCACTCTCATCCCCACTAGCCCCAGGGGAAGCTGTGCACTGCCTGTTCCACACATGTGGCTCCCAGCAGCTGCACATTCCGTCAGTGACCAGCTGTGGTGGCAGCTGTGGAGGTGGAGAGCGAGCTCTGATGGGTCCCAGGAGGGAGCGGGAGGGCAGGAAGGGTCTGAGATGCGCAGGGGTCAGCGAGTGAGACAAGGGAGCTCATAGTGTTCTCAGGCTGGAACACGGAGCAGAAAAGCAGCCACTAGGAAACTGACATCTGGGCCTTGGCACAGAGAGTCTGGGGAGGTCAGGGTAGCCCCAGAATGCCCTAACTAGTGCTTAGCGTAAGAAGAGAAAGACTACACAGTGAGATACACAGGCCGAAATCTCAGGCCTCACAAGAGACACAACTCTGAGAATGACTGGCTTGTAGGAGGTGAAGCCATGGGTGTGAACAAATCACCTAGGGAGAGGGCAGATAGAGACAAAGGCTGGCCATAAGAGGTACCCTCTGAACACCAGGCACTGTGTGCCCCACAAGCCTCTAGCAGCAACAGCATAACAGCATCATCATTAGCCCATTTTATAGGTGTGAAAACTGAAGTTTCACTATGTGCACCGGCAAGTATTCCTGCCCCTCTGGAGAGCCCAATCCTTCAGACACAAAGGGAGCAGAGTGGCAAGTCACTACAAAGAAGCCACATGGCCCAAAGATGCTCCCGACAAAGGGAAGTCCTGGTTGTGATTATGCTGTCTTCCCAGGGATCTCAGCACTGCCTCCTCCACAGGAAAGGTAGAGACCTTCAGGAACCTTCTCATCTCTCTTATCACTAGACATTCAGCCAGCCTGTACCAAACACCTACGATGTGCCAGACTCTGCCAGACGGTGGGAGTTAACAGTGACAAGCCTGACACAGTTCCTGCTTTTATGGGGATTCCAAAGCTGTCCCCAGGACAGACGTCAATTATTGCACAATTGTTAACTAACCAGCTGCTGGCAGAGCATCTCTCACCCCCCTCCCCCCACACACACACACCCTGAGTTCCGTCTCCCCCACAGCATGAGAGGCCCCAGGTCAGCCCAGCAGGGGGCTTTGGAAAGTTGGTTCCACGGATGGCACACATGGAAGCTAACCATTTAGAGCCTGGGCCACATCTGTTTGGTGATCTGAGAGAGTACCACCAGAGCTGAAGCCTGTCCCTGAATATCTCCTATTTGCTCAGGGCCAGAGCATAGTGACTGGCACTCTGCAAGAGCTATCTATTGGCTGATGGTGACAGGCTCAGATGCAAGCAGAGGGGTAAATCTGGGGGGCCCTTGGAGTGTCAGACAGTGTCAATCTAAGAGGACAGAGACAGGGAAAGGACTGCTCTTCTCCACACTTCCTTCTCACTGCTCTGGCCCTGGTTGGCCTGGAACTTGCTGTGTAGACTAGGCTGGCTTTGAACTCATAGAGATCCACCATACTCAGCTTGGAAGCCTTTGTTAATATCTACCCATCTTAAAGCAAAGCAAAAGCAAACTGTCCCTACCTAGACTCCACCCTTCTGTTCCCCTAGCTTAGTGCACAGTTCCACTCGTGCCTTTCAAACTAGTGTTCCTCTGACAGCACGTATTTATTACATACCTGTTACCTGCCATACATGGTTCCAGACACCGGACACTCAGTAGTATATATGAGACACATGCCTCTGTTGTCAAGCAGTTTAACTTCTTATGGGGCACGGACAGTAAATAGACATGTGTAATATAATGTAAACTGTTGTTGGATCCTTTGAGAAAGGATATGGAGAAGTAGAAGGCACAGACTGATGGGGGCTGGTGGCCACTTTAGGGCAGTCAGTTGAGTCCTCTCTGGGGATGTGACACCAAAGAACTGGTTGGAATGAGATCTGATATGATCTGACACAAAAGAAGATCCTGGGAAGAAAAAGTAGCATATCCAAGGCTCAGACTTGGGACAAGCATGGAGCACTAGCAAGGAGGAAGGTGAAAGGCTGGGGTCTCTGCAGAAGAGAGGCAGAAACTGCTGGGGATGAAGCTAGAGAGAAACCTAGAGACAAGTACTCACTAGGTGGCCATTTCTTGTGTACCCTGGACCATTTGGGGATAAGTACTAGTATTGCTTCCCTTCGATCTTAAAGATGCTGAGATTTGATAAATTAGACGCTTGCTCTGTGTCGATGGAAGGGGAGCAGCTAGCATTTGGTGTAAGATGTGATGGGAAGTCTGTGGTGATGCTGAGTGGGAGGTGACATGCTCTGGTGACATTTTAAAGGATCACAGCCAAGTATGGGCAGCACTCTTTGGGCTCCCGCTGGGCACTCTTGGTTCTCCCAGCCTTCTGAGTGTCCTTCCATTCTTAGGCTATTTACCAGCAACCTGGTCTGGTTAGTCTTCTCCTGAGCCTTTCAGGTGTGTCCAGCCTATTATATCTCCACACAACTGTTCTACAAGGTTCATACTCAAGAACTACGCAATAGAGTTGTTTATGTTTCTTTTTAACACACACACACACACAAAATCTGATGTTTCAGCAAGTTTTCAATTTTATGTTGGGGGCAAGTGGCCCATGATCTGCAGCTTTTACTTGCCTGTAAGGAGTTGCTTTGAGCAATACATCTTAGCTGGGACCAATCGCTCCCTTTTTGGTGTTATCTGCAGATTTTTCTGGAAAATACTGCTTGCATCTAGTGGGAAGTAGCTAGTGTGTAACATTCTATAGGCCAGAGAATAGCCCCATGTTGCAGTTACCCAACCCCAAACATTAATAGTATAAAGGTTGAGAGGCCTGTGCTGGGTTAGCACTAGCCAATAAGAACATCACGGATGCTGTATATACAACCAAAAATATTCTAGGATCTACAGTGGGGGCAGAAAAAAAGCAAAATATAATGGCTCACTCCTGTAATCTTGGCTCTCAGGAGGTGGGGGCTAGGAGCTCCTGAGTTCAATATCAGCCTGAACTACATACTAACATTTAAAATAGGAAAACAGAATAGGATGATAAGGTGGGAAAGAAGAGAGTGAAAGAAAATAGCTGAATTAAAATATATGCATTTTAAATTTATATATTATATATATGAATTTGAATTAAATTGAACTTGAATTAAGATATATGTATTTTAAAGAGATGACACGGAGAGCAAGTAACGGTGCCTGCCACCAAACCTGACAACCTGAGTTGAAACCCTAGGACCTACATGGTGGGAGGAGAAAATGAATTCCTACAGTCTGTTCTCTGACCTCTGCAGGCACAGCACACATGTGTGTATGCATATATACACGCACGCACATGCACACACTACATAAATAGATGCAATTTTAAAAAATTCTGTTGTGTTGCAATCAGAAATTCAAGCCTATCTGGTTTCAAGTTCTTTAGGCGTGTGTGTCTGAAAGCCACTCTATTGACGGCATAGCACTAGGCTCAGAGCTGGATTCCATAGGCTTATGTCTGAGAGGTCTATCAGATAATAAAGTCAAGCTCTCTGCCTCTGACATCAAACTGCCTTGTGACACCAGCTCTTCTTCCTCTGCCTGAGTTACCCTACCCATCTCCTCAAGTTTGGCCAGTTAGGGGTTAAATGAATAAAAACGTACAGAACACTTAGAATAGCAGTTCTCAACCTGTGGGTCGTGACCCTTTTTGGAGTCGTCCGACCTTTTCACAGGGATTGCCTAAGACCATATGAAAAACAGAGATTTACATTATGATTCATAACAGTAGCAAAATTGTAGTTATGAAGTAGCAATGAAAATAATTTTATGGTTGAGGGTCACCACAACATGAGGAATTGTGTTAAGGGGTCACAACACAGGGAAAGTTGAGAACCACTGCCTTAGGACCTTTCCAGCCGCTGTGACTATTCACCAAACAGTAAATAACAGGCTCCGCCTCTCCATCCATTTGTCCTCTCCCATAGCTTTAAAGGTCATCTATTACCCAATGACTTCCAAACTTAGATCTCTTTTCCAAACCCCATGGTGCCTATTTAGCTATGCAGTGTATTTTGAGGACCTGGGACGTGTCTCTTGAGAACATGCCCTCCACAGAGCCCTTACCTTCCCCTGCAAATCCTCCAAACCTTGCTATCTCAGCCAATCACATGGAGCAAGTATCTGCCTTTCTAGGAACTGCCTAGTGCATGCATTGGGCAACCTCTACACTGGTTGAGGTTCCCACTGCTTTGGCATGTGCCCAAAGAAGAATGTGAGTGCCGAGGGCATTTGGAACAGAATTGGTGTATGCGGCTGCCGTGGCCAGCAGAGTTTCCTGATACTGGCCATTCATGCCAGTCATATCTGTTCATCTATGTGCATGAGTTTCTGTGCTTGGCCAAGTGGTTGTGTGTGGGTCTGAATGGCGAGAGGCCTGTTCTTCCCCATCGGAAAGCGTCTACAAGCAGACGTTGCTATGGTGAAAGTATAGACCACTTCAGGTGACTAACTCCAGTTTCTTACACCAAAAGCTGGCTTTCTTCTGGGCCTATCCCAGTGAGCAGAACAAAGGGAAAGGTCTCCTCTGGTGCCCGGCCCACCACACCCACCTCTACCATCTTCCCGCTGCCTTGCAAGAAGTTCACCTTGGAGGATCTGCCTTCAGCTTCCCTGAGTACTGTGACCTGGAAGGATGGCAGCTGAATCTCTATGGACGAGGACAGGAACTCTCACTGACTAAACAGTTTTGTCTGTTGTCAGACAGGCTCCCCCAGAAAGAGTAGCCGAAAGCTCCTTTCCTCTCCCTTTCCCTGACCCGGGCCAGGACAGCTGTCATTAAATGAAGTGGAGTGACTCCGAGGGACACCCCACCAACCACCACACCCTACCTACCTTCTCCCTTCCTGTGCTCCCCCCTACAAGTCGGAAGCTCAAAGATCTTGGCCACTGGAAAGCCAGCACTTGGGATGCAGAGGCAGAAGGGTCAGGAATCACCCTGTTCAAGATCACCCTGCTACATCAAGTTCAGTGCCACTTTGGGCTCTATGAGACCCTATGTCCCCTCCTCTCTAAACGGCCTTTGTCTGAGTCTCCAGACTTCTCAGCTGGCAAGGACCAGTCACCGCTTTTGGGGTTCACCAAAGGACTTCGAAGTTCTGAGCATCCCACAGCGCATGTGCCCCCAACACACACACACACACACACACACACACACACACACACACACACACACACACACTTTGGTCTCCTATGGAAGGAGTTGACTGAGGAATTACTTCCAAAGGTCACAGGCACCCCCCAGTAACTTTACAAACCTATCTGCCCGCCCTGGACACCCTGGGGCAGAAAGGTGCAGGTCTATCTCTTATTTAAATAAATAAAAAAAAAAAAACAAAAACAAAAAACTGAGGCACTGCAGAGCGAAGTCTGTCGCACAGAACTAGGGACAGATCCAGATTCTCTGGGCTTCCCCTGGGGCCTCCCAGGGCACCTGCCCAAGGCCACCCAGCGCGTCAGCCCAGGCAGCGCCGGTGGAGCGGAGCCGGACCTCCCAGCGACCGATGGGGGCGGTGACCGCCCGGGGCCTTCCCACGGTTCGGTGGCGCGTCACCGCGGGGGCGAGGGGGCGCCGGGGCGCCCGGGGCTGCGGTGCAGGAAAAAGCCCTGGGAAAGGGCGGTGTCGGCTCCCGGGCCGGGGCGGGGCTGAGGCGGGGCCCAACAACCAACTCCAGGGATCGCAGGGCTGGGACCCCGCAGCCAGCTTTTGCCATGAAGCGGCCCAGGGCTCCCAGTGGCTCCGACGGCGAATCTGATGGACCCATCGACGTGGGTCAGGAGACTGATCTTAGGTAAGACAGGGTGGGGCGAGGGCCGTCGTGAGTGAGAGAATCCAGCACACTGAGGTTTGTGCGCAGCCCTCAGGTGTCAGCCATGGTGCGGGGGCGTGTGCAGCGACTCCAGTGTGTCCATAGCACCAGTGCGGCAGATTCCTGGGTACCCTGAACCAACTACTATGGTTCAGGAAGCTGGGATGGGAGGACAGTTGGGCTAGAGGATATTCTGTCATTTGGCTACCCCCAGGGAGGCTCCTAAGAAGTTTTCCTGCAGACTTTAGGAAACCTTCATAGACGTAGGTGCCGCATTCCATTGCCTGTAAGTTGTCTACTATGACTACATCAGCGCTTCCTCAATTTCACAGTTTTCACATAGTACACAAAAGGACTGGGGAGGGGGTGTCCTTTTCCCTTTGAGCATACTGGGATTTGGGTTCAGGTACTGAAGAAAATAATAGCCAACTTGCCAAAGCCTCGACTCCGATCTTTAGTATCCTTCCCAGCAAACCACCCGATCGCCAATGTTGCTCTGCTTTTGTTAAATAGTCTGACTTTCTGACCTGTGGAACAAACTGAACTTGTACAATCTTTGCTGCCTCTCAGCTCTGTGACTCCATAAGCTTCAGTTTTCTGATCTATAAAATGGGTATAAATAATAAAGCCAGCTTCATAGTGGGTGTAAAAATCAAACAGAAGAATGTCAAGGCCTTAGCAGTAGCTCATGGGAAATGCTTAGTGTCAGGGTCTCACTCTGAAAGAGTCTTCAGACCCTTGTCACCCAGCCTACAGCTGCCCCCAGCTCACCTTACAGCTTTCTCTTTCCTGCTTTTTCTTCTTTCCATTCTTCCTCCTCTTCCTCCTCCTCTTCTTCCTTCTCCCCCCTTTTCCTTTACTCAACGCTAAAATTGGATCCAGAGCCTGGTGCATGCCAGCCAAGTACCCTGTGGCCATGCAGTTTTGAGCCTTTGGGTTCCCTGCCTGGACCTGTTTCCACATAGAGAATAGGATGTGAATGCAAAGAAAAGGAACCAGCTTCTGAAGCAGCTGTCTCTCTTGCTCTACTAAACCTTATTGGTCTCTGACCACTAAGTATGTGCCCTGGCACATGTACACATATGTAGAATGACTCTTTTTGGTTTTGGTTTTTCTCGATGATTTCTCTGTGTAGCTTGGCTGTCCTGGAACTCACTCTGTAGACCAGGCTGGCCTCGAACTCAGAGATCTGCCTGCCTCTGCCTCCCAAGTGCTGAGTTTAAAGCCCTTTACCACCACTACACTGCTAATTTTTTTTTAAGAGGCCACAGATAGGCATGGGGACATATGCCTTTAATCCTAGCACTTAGGGGACAGAGGCAGGCAGATCTTTATAAGTATCTAGGGCTACCTTTTGACTCAGTGAGACCCTGTCTAAAAAGGGGAGGGGCTAATGGCAATAGATCTCTCTCTCTCTCTCTCTCTCTCTCTCTCTCTCTCTCTGTGTGTGTGTGTGTGTGTGTGTGTGTGTGTCTCTCTCTCTCTCATCTTCAAATCTTACATGTTGGGTCTGGGGATGTATAATACAGTTCCTCGTGTAATTGCTCTTAAAATTACTTTTTTTTTTTTTCGAGACAGGGTTTCTCTGTGTAGTCCTGGCTGTCCTGGAACTCACTCTGTAGACCAGGCTGGCCTCGAACTCAGAAATCCGCCTGCCTCTGCCTCCCAAGTGCTGGGATTAAAGGCGGTGTGCCACCACCGCCCGGCTTAAAATTACTTTTTAAAAAACTGCAATTTAGAAAAATAATTCTCAAAGCCTATTTCTGCTGATCAGGAGGGGCCCAGCACCACATGGTAATGGTGAACAGAAGCTCTCACAGTGCCACTGGGTCTTCGAGAACCAGAGTACAAAGTCAATGGCAGAGAGCTGAGGTGGATCAGACCGGCTTCTAGCCTTCATGAGTACACATCCAAGGATACAATGATTCTGAACAGGATGGAAGAGTCAGAGTGGGCTTTGAGGGCCCCCAGGTGGGAGAGGCCACTCTCAGCCATGGGTGATGATAACGGTTTCCTGTGGTAATAGTGGTAGCATTAGGCATAAGGTGTAAAGGGTCACTGCAGGATCCCTCCCCCCCTTTTTTTTTTTGTCATTTTTAGCCAAAGCCCATTGTTAGGGTCTGGTCCAGAAGACCAGACCTCTCCAAGGAGGGAAAGCAGCTGGACATCTGGCGGGCTGACTTATAGATGCCTCTTTGTAGCACTTTGCAAAGGGCCCTCCCCCCAGCAGACATAAATGCTTCAATTCAGAGACCGCTGAACGATGCCTGCTGTGGCCCAGACGATGGACCGGGCATCCAAGCCCAGATGTACCCTGCCCAGCCTCTGCCCTCAGGGAATTCTCAGAGAAGAAGAGTTTCATGTACAAAGAAAGCCAGATAAACTGTGGCAGGGGCCACAGGGTTAGGGCAGCCAGACTCTGGGGGTCAGAAGCAGTATACAATCCCTCACGCTCAGAGCTACAAGACCAAAGGGACATGGTGTGTTCTGATGTCACCAAGGACATCTGCCTGGTGGCGATAGCATCCTGTCCCGCCCGTGGGAATCACTCACAGAGGTCTTGTGTGAACTTGGCCCCCCGAAACAGTCTGGACTCACACAGAATACAGCTTCTTCCTTACCCATCTTCCAATATTTCATGAGCAGCTCCCATATGTCAGTCTGGGAGTCAGGGTCTATGTGCTGTTCCTTTAAGATTGAAGGCACCTGGTAGTCTTTAAAATCAAGGAGACCTGAGTCCCTCCCTACCATTTCCTTGTGTAAGTGACCTTTTACCCTTTCCTGAACTGAAGTTTTCTTTAAAAAAAAAAAAAAAAAAAAAAAAAAAAAAAAAAAAGAGTGTGCAGATACCTGCCTCTGGGGGCGAGGTCTGTGTGAAGCTGTATCTACAGCACACAGCTTCTTGCTTTGACACGAGGGAGCTTCTAATAAGTGCTGCCACACGATGGGGAGGGTGTCACATTCATGAGGCATCAAGGTTCAAGGTTCAGTGGAAAAACTAGAGATGGAAAGTCTGTGTTACTGGGCATGATTCTCAACTCTGCATCTGCTGCACCCCTCCCGCTAAAATGCTTGTTTCCCCTAAGATCTGTTGTGCAATAGATGAGACAAATGGAGACATACTGCTGTCTAGAACAGAAAGTGCAGCCTCCAAGAGAGACACGGTGGGATGATGCATATTTGAGACACATCACCGAGAGTGCTGAATTAAAAGCCAGTAGGTGTGGGGCTGGAGAGATGGCTCAGTGGTTATGAGCACGGGCTGACTCTCAGCACCCGCTTGGCAGCTCTTAGGTAATCGAATGCATTATTCTGTCGCAGACACATATGTGCAGGCAGAATACCCATACCCATAAAGGAGTGTGGTTTTTTTGTTTTTTTTTTTAGTAAGGCAATAAATGTGACTCTGATTCTGAATTTTCCTCTCTTTGCTGTGTGGCTGGCCAGAGGTCCTTTTTCCTCTTTGAGTGTTCTCATCTTACAAATGGTCTTAGTTCTGTGTGATTGTCCATCCATTAGAGCATCGGAATGCTGCCTTGGCTTGATCCTAAGTGAGCAGAGTTACCTCCAAGGGCCCCACACAGGGGAGTTCTCAGGTAGAGGTGGGATTGGGGGTGTTCAGGACTGGCAGGTAGACCACTTAGAAAGCCACACTACCTGAAGAGACTACCTTGGAATTCCACTAAGGAGATGTAGGAGGTCCTCAGAGATCCTGGAGTCACTATCTGCTTTCTGGGGCCATGAAGATCTGCCTAGACTCTCAGAGGAGAGTCTTCCAGCCCTCCTCTCAATATCGGGGCCAGATCCCAGGCTGTGGTGAGCTCTGGCTGGGAGCCTCAAGGATAAGGGGATTGGAAGACTAGTCAGACAGACAGGAAGTCAGACTTAAGAAGAAAAACAATGCTGAATTGGGAGCCAGAAGATAAGTTCCCATGATGCTTTGCTCTTGAGCAGCTGTGTGGGCTGGACAAGCCACTTTGGCCCCCTGAGGCTCAGCATCCTCATCTGGAAAATGGACTTTTATAAAACCCAGAGGAGAGATACTTGGCAGTGGTGCCAAGCAAACTGTAAGGTTAGATTCGCCTGAGAAATTTAGAGGAATGGGCAGATCATGTGGCAGAGTTGAATTGACCAAGAGATGGGGGGAAAGGTGGGACTTGGGGGAAAGAGCACTTGGCCCTGAAGCTGAGTGTTGCTGTGTCAACCTCTGACAGATGGTCCCTGAGGAGGGATCAGACTGAGAGGCAGTGACGTGCACAAGGCTAACCCAATACCAGGAGAGTCGCTTTATCCTGCCAAGGAAACAAAGGCTGTGTTTCTTATGTACCTTGGCTCTTAGAGCTTGTCCCCAGTGAACCAGAGAAGCTTTGTAAACAAGCTGCCCTACAGATCTCAGGCCCTGGCTCACGGGGCCCTGCCTCCCTGGAGCTTTCACAGCCTCTGAGCAGCTCTGTTTATCCAGATGTGAGGGCAAGAGATACCTTTTTCCAGATGTGCCTGAAAACAAACCTGCAGCATGTGGTATCTGCTCTCTCCTAAGGCCACCTTTCTGTGAGGCATTTATGAAAATGATGCAACCTCAGATGCCACGAAGATAGTCACATAGGCTGAGACCCTCCTGGTGAGCCGCATATGACCCCCATCCCACAAAAGCCCAAGAAGGCAGATTTCTGTGGTATCTGCATTCCTGTGACATTAAAGATAAGAGAGGAAGAAATCGCACCACGAGATCTGCCGTGTTGAAGACGTGAGCTATACTAGTGACTGAAGCAGGCACGCTCCACACTCACGGGCCTGTCGGACAGATGGACGTTCATCAAATAACCATGCAAGAGGAAACAATAAACCAACATAAATTTGGTGGATGCAGGAGCCTGGGAACTAAACATCAGGGACATCTAGCAGATGAGAGAGAGAGAGAGAGAGAGAGAGAGAGAGAGAGAGAGAGAGAGAGAGAGAGAGGGAGGAGCCTCCTAAAGGAGGTGACATTTGATGGTAATCTGAAGGACAGTTGAAGTTAAACTTGTGGTAAGGAGATGGGCTGGACCAGAGACTTTTAGAACACAGAACACATATGCAGATGTAGGACCGTTGGTGCTTTCACAGACTGGAGCCTGCAGAGCAAGAGATAACCAGAACTAAGAGGTGACAGGAACCAGTTGGACCAACCAAAGGATGGATCTTAAAAGCACTGAGAAGCCACGGAGGAGATTTAAGATGGCCGAGATCAAGTTTGCATTTAAATGATCACTTCGCTGGTAGTACAAAGGGTACAGGGAACCCAAGGGAAAGTTCTTTTAAGCCTTCTGGTGAGAGACACAGGGGAGAATGGAGATCAAGAAGCAAGAGATGAAAGTGTGTAGATGTGGAATAGGCAGGTTTTAACCAGGTAGGGTGAAAACAAAGGTTGAATTTAAAAAAGTGCCAAAGGACTAGGAGCTGGGGGTGGGGTGAGGATTGGGGGGGGAGGGGGAGAAGGGGACTTTGCTGAGATGGAGACTTGGGTAGGCAAAGGAGTAGGTGTTGAGCAAGGTCATGTTTGAGATGTTTATTGGCATTCCAAAATGGCAGGAGAGCCCAAAGTTGTGGAGCTGAGCATCGACAGGGTTGAGTCCTCAAGGCTCTCCAGTGACCCTCTGCCATCTTCTGATAGGGCAACTAGAGCAAAAAGCCATCCTGAGGGGAAGCAGTTGGGGTGGTTATTCTGGTCAAAATTTGGGCAGGAAACCCCTCGGCTTGAGTCTTTGTAATACAACTATTGGGGTTGGAGCAAACATCCATCATCCAGCCTGAGCTGCAGAGGAAGGCACGGTCATGGGAGGGAGAGCGAGGATACCCGGACCCGTGCCTTCTGGGAGGCCAAAGCAATGTCCTCAAGCGTGCGAGGAAACTGTGACCCAGATGCCGCCTCCGCCTCGCCCCCGGCCGCGCCGCGTGGGAGGAGGCGGCAGCTGCGGGCCGAGCGGAGGGCGGGCGGGCGGCGGCTCCCGCCCGTGGGAAGCAGCGGCATCTGCGCTTTCCACGCTCCTTCTCAGCGGCTAGCTCTGAAATTTAACCCGCCCGGCCCGGGCCCGGCCGCCGCTGGCCCGCGCCCTCAGTCAGCCCGCCCCCGGGATCGGGTTGCAAGACCCGAGAGGGAGCATCTCGGTTCGCGGTTCCCCCACGGCTTGCTGCCCACAGGGGCAGGGGCTAGGAGAGCCACCGCGGCCACCAGGGGCTAACAGGCAGGAAGCTGGGAGAGCACAGAGATCTTGGCCCTGAAGAAATGGGTCTCCGGGGAGAAAGGGAGAGCAGACAAGCTCTCTCATGCATGTTCTGCGCCCCTTCCTGACCTAGGAGACTGTGGCCACCTGGGAGCCCCGCCCTTACGCACCCCATTTCCCCCACTCCCTGCAGGCCTGCTGCCAGCTGGGCCTCCCAGGTCAGCCTAGGCCAGGGAGATGATCCCTCAGCTCTGAAAAACAAGCCTTTCTCTTCCTCTGCAGCCAGATGGCCAGGCCGCTGACCACCCCCAGCCCTTCACAGATGCAAGCTCGGAAGAAGCGCAGAGGGGTGAGTGAGCCTTTGAGGAGCTCGAGTGGGGTTTGCACTCTATCCCAGGAAACCGTGTCCATCATCCCAGCTCTGCGGACTACACAGGTTCAAACCCAAGCTCTGCCAATTGGATTCCTGGAGGCTGGGCATGCCACCTCCCCTCCAATCGCTTGCTTCTTCCTGAGTGACAGGTGGCACCTACCTCAGAAGACTAACTGATTTTCAAATTCACTTTGTAATTGAGGATGCCCTTGAACTACTAATCCTGCTGTCTCCACCTCCCGAGTGCTGAGATTACAGGCCTGCATCATCACACCTGATTTTTACAGTACTGAGGATTTAGTTAATTCAGGCCTCATTCATACAAGAGACAAATATAGTGCTAACTGAGCTATATCCCCAACGGCCAAAGGGCTATTCTTAAGACAGCGCAACACCATAAAAAAGGGCTATTCTTAAAACACTGCAACACCATAAACTCTGAGCGGCACCCATTAATACTTTTGTTGTAGTCTGCCCTCTGCCCGTTTTCCTCTGAACCCATAACTTTTTTTTCCTGAGCCAGGAGGTGTGCAGAGAGCAGGTCACTGCTAGCTGCTTTCCATCTTACTCTGCCCCACCTTTTCCTGAGCATCCAGAGGCCTGGGATCCAGCCAGAGCCAGCCAGTCACTCATTCGCTCACCACAAGACTTGGTCCAACAGTCTTTCCCTACTTCATATTCTGTCTCTACAAAGTGAAGGATTGCTGGGCAGTGGTGGCACACACCTTTAATCCCAGAACTTGGGAGGCAGAGGCAGGTGGATCTCTGGGTTTGAGGCCAGCCTGGTCTACAGAGTGAGTTCCAGGACAGCCAGGGATACACAGAGAAACCCTGTCTCAAAAAACCAAAAAAAAAAAAAAAAAAAAAAGTGAAGGATTATAATTTCTGCCCAGCTTCGGAAATTCTGTTCTCAGAATTGCAGGGGGAGACAGATCGTGTGAGTGAAGAGGCGTGTGAGTGAAGAGGCCTCTGTGGCTGGAGAGAGCGAAACTCAGATTTCTGGTGTTCTCACGATCCAGTGACTGGCCTAGCAGAGTCCCCCAGGTCTACACCACTGCTGAGGCCACCTATCTGTGTTCTGATGGCCAGTGTATATTGTCCCTAAGACCAGCACAAGATGCCTGAGTGCTAGGCCCAGCTCTAAGTTTATACTGTGTGATATTAAACAAACTATTGTCATTCTGAACTTTAATTCTTGTCCACCATAAATAAAGAATAGATCTACTGCCTAGGAAAACCGAGGGAAAATATGACTCAGCGTCTGTCAGGGCACACTGGAAAGTGTGAGGGAATGCCTACAGGGACCATCTCTGCATTACTTTTCAGATCATAGAGAAACGGCGCCGAGACCGCATCAACAGCAGCCTTTCTGAACTTCGACGATTAGTCCCCACAGCCTTTGAGAAACAGGTATGTGGTGTTGCTGGTGTGTCAGAGGAACTACCAAGTGGGCAGAAGGCAGGGTGTGTGGTTCTTACAGCATCTCCTACTGCCTGTGGGAAGATGGCAGAGGGTATGAGCACTTGTTGAAGATCTGAGTTCAAGTCCACAGCAGCCACACAGCTGTGCACAGCTGCAGGGCCAGCATTGGCAGGCAGAGACAGGCAGACTCTAGGAGCTGGAACAGTGAACTTGAGTTCAGTCAGGTCCACATTATGGAAGGAAAAAAATGACACCAGCAAGCTGTCCTCTGACGTACATGAGTGTGCACATGCATACACACACACTCACACACAATTTTTAAAATGTAGCGCTGGAAAGATGACGCAGCAGTTAAAAGTGTGTCCTCTCCAGAGGACTAAAGCTCAATTCCCAGGCAGTAGCTCGTTTCTCCATATGACCCCCAACTCTAGGAGATCTGATGATGTCTTCTAGCCTTTGCAGGCACCCATGGACATGCATTCACACAGATTCAAACAATAAAAATCTAACAAAATAAGATCAGAAGCGATAGAGACTGACATAGGATGACTCTACATTGTCTCCACATGCACACACATACACACGTATGTCTCGTGATCACTGGCCAGGGGACAAGGGCAGTGGACGATTGTATTTAGCAAGGTGTCTCGGGCTTTGTACCTGACTTATAGTCCTTTGGATTAAATCCTAAGAGAAATCCTGAGAGACAGGGATTATTCTGCACATTGCACAGGCCAAAAAAAAAAAAAAAAAAAAAGTGAAGGGCAGAAGTGTCACGTGATTCTATCTACTACTACATTACACCGATTACACTACATTCACAGATGGTAAATATCTGAGCAGAAACAGGGCATGTGGCTGTATCACATGTCCCCTGACGTTTCCAGAGCTCTTTGAAAGTAAAACAGACCACTCAGAGAGTGAGCACCTATCATTGAGGGTGGTAGGGGCCAGGGACTACAGTGGAGAGACAAACGGTTTGAACTGAACTGCTTCAAAGATCCTTATGCTAGGCTCAAGGCTCAGGTCTCTGCCTTCCCTTAGTAAGTGCGGGTTGGCCATCCCACAGATGCTCATTAAAACCTTCTCAGAACCAGCCATGGACTAGACTCGGTGTCTGTATTTAAGGGACTGGTATGGAGAATTGAACCCTTCCTATGGGTGCCAAGGTTCCCTAGAGGTTTAAAAAGCATTTCCCAAGAGAGAACAGAGGAGGGGCAAGGACTCGAGGCTCAGATAATGTGCTAGGTAGGACTTGGGGATACGGAAGTTGGAGTTGGGTTCCCAGGATAGCAGATCAAGATATACAGGGCAAGTGGGGTCTGATGATGGTGGGTAAAGCCGCGGAGGTAGATGAGTGTTTGTGGGAAGAGCAAACAGAATGAGTAGGGCTGACATTCACTAGGAACGTTTTAGGAGGCAGACCGCCCCCACCCAAGAGGCCAGGTGAAAGAGGTCTCAGTGGAGGCAGTCAAGTTGGAGGGAGAGTTTTCCAAGGCAGCTCAGCAGTGCGGCAGACAGGCAGGCTGACGTGAACTGGCAGCCATCTTTCAGATCTAGAGAGCTTAGACAAAGTAGCAACTCAGGTGGTCAGGGAGTGGGCGGAAACGGAGGAGGTGAATGCTGGGGGGTGGGGGGCAGGAGGGAAGTGAGCAACAGCTATCAACTGGGGGCCACACCCTCTGCCTTCTCTACCCGCAGGGCTCCTCCAAGCTGGAGAAAGCTGAGGTCTTGCAGATGACCGTGGATCACCTGAAGATGCTCCACGCCTCTGGTGGCACAGGTAACAGCGCTCTACTCCCTCGGGAGTTACTCACATTACAGGTACTTCGACCTGGGGCCCTGGGGATCAAAGGGGGAGCTCAAACTGGTGCACAAAGTAGGTTGTAACTGGCCTTCTGGCCCTCAGTCTGTGGAACTGAAGGAAACTGTTGTTTGTTTTGAGAAAAGGGTCTCACTCTATAGCCCAAGATGACCTGGAATTCACAGATCTTCCGGCTTCAGCCTCTAGAATTCAGAGATTACAGGCAGGAGCCACTGCACTCAACTGTCTTTCCTCTCCGGTTGTCTCCCTCACTAATTCCTGCATCTCCTTCTGTCCTAACTCTTTCCTCAATTCCTCCCAGTCTTAGAGGATTGTTCTGTGTATCAGGCTTCCAAAAGTCTCACCAGCAAGACCTGGTTGATGGGTAGCTTGGATAAACAAATTCTCGCTAGAATCCCAGGCTTCTGCCAATCTGAACCCACATAGGAACCTGCCTGAGATGTTTAGCCATAACATCTTATTAGTGTCTCTACCCACTGGCCTAAGCTTGGGAACTGCTGTTGTACCCTTGGCAGTGCTAAGAGACATGCTCACAGCTGGTGTGGGATTGTAGGAAGATACAAATCTTTCCATCGTTTAGTTCCTACCTTCCATTAAAATCATGAAGCAGCGATGAGTTTTCAAAGCCTTCCCGGTGAGTGTATACATTGTCTCAAAGTTTCGGAGTGTGTTTGGTGATTTCACCGGGAAGCCTTCCTACTCCATAGGCCTTAGCTACAAAGATGGAAATCCCAAGAGGAGCGGCTTTGGACTCTGGAAGAGAGCAATGGCATTTAAGTGGCACGAATGGGTGCTGCTCAGCAGTGGCCCCTAAGGGCAGGCAGGACTGCAGGAAAGTGTTCCCCACCCCCGAAAGTGTTAGTCTGGATTGGATTGTAGAAAATTTCAAGTTTAGCAGACCCACCCAATTAACTCTAATGCGGGGAGCTCCTTTTGAACAGTCTGCCAAAGGAACACATTCCTAACAGTGGCACCCAGTGGGGAGATGCTCCGAGTTGTAGTCATGGTTCTCCTATTAAAAGGAAGGTAGTGATTAGCATGTGGGCAGCAGTTTAAAATGCTGCCTTATCGCACCTCTTTCTCACAAGAACCAGGAAGGAGGGGGTGTGGGGGTGGGCTGTCTTCATCACCCACCCTGGTCAGGCTTTTAATTTGACCTCTGGTTCTGCTGCTTCTTAATTCTATGACTTAAAGACGACTGGTTTATCCTCTCTGCCCCTGAGTTTCTTCAGCTATAAAGTAGGTATGGTAGAAGAGCGTTTATGAGGATTCAATTAGATACTGCAGTGAAGTGTGTAGTAACTCAGCAGACATTTGTTTAAAAAGGAACAACACATCCCGGCATGGTGATACCCCCAGGTAATCACAGTCCTCTGGAAGTGGAGGCAGGAGGATCAGGAGTTCAAGGTTGTAGGAGGCTCTGCGTTCTAGGCCAGTGTGGACTACATGAATCATTATCTTAAAACTTAACTAATTAATTAATTATCAGGGGCTGAGGCTGAACCCAGTTGGCAAAGTGCTTGACTACTAAGCCACAAATGGATGGGTTCCATCCCTAGTGCTGCATAAGCCAAGTTTGATGGCACAGGCTATCCCAGTGTATGGAGTGTGGAGGTCAGCCTGGATTACATTAAGCTGGGTCTCAAAGAATATAAAGAAATAAATGATTAAAATGAAAGAGTACGGCCAACACAGATAGGACACATGTACCATCACACAGCAGAGCCAACTCCTGAGCTGTCCTGTCCCTTAGAGGGGTCCCAGCCATGAGCCAGGGACAAGATATTTGCTGCCACAGTCAGGAGCCAGTACTGGCTGTTCTTTCTCTGCCCAAAAGGTGCTTGAGAAAAGGGCAGGTATGAAGAGCCAGTGGAGCCGCAGATGCCTCTGGGGATAGGCATTAAAGATGTCAGGCCAAGAGAGAGCCCTTGTCTGATGGCTGCTATGGGGGCGGGGCAGTACATTCCAGACTGTCTCCTGAGCTGGGGGATGAACGCTGGTGCAGCAGCTGCCAGGCTACCTTTCCATATATGGAGCGTGTCCAAGTACCACTTCATTTCACCCTCTCTCCTCACTGAAGCAGGTTCGATTCCTCTCCCATTTTTCGGGCTAAGGAAACTGAGGCTTAGGGATGCCGATCCATGGTCGGGTGGCCAGTTTAAGTGGCAGGTCTGTGACTCCAACCCAGCTCTGGTGGCTTTTAAAGACCCCACCACTACAAAATTGAGCCTTCTCCAAATGGCCTTCTACTCTGATGGCTGCTGCCGTTTTCTCCTCTTCTTAGACCTGCCCCCTTTCAGACAGGGTTATTCTATTATCTTCTGTGTTCAGTCTCTTCCCAGGAGTTCGCTTAGTGAAGTTATGTTGGCCACAAGGTTTTCTTCACATTAATCATGAAGTGTAAAGACAATAAATTTTGTAATTCAGTGTGGTTTCTCGTGCCTTAAAAAATAAAAGATTTATTTATCTGTTTTATGTATGTGAGTACACTATAGCTGTCCTCAGACACACCAGAAGAGGGCATCAGATGCCATTACAGATGGTTGTGAGCCATCATGTGGTTGCTGGGAATTGAACTCAGGACCTCTGGAAGAGTAGTCAGCTCTCTTAATCATTGAGTCATCTCTCCAGCCCTTCTAGAAATTATTTATTTATTTATTTTTTCTCTGTGTAGCCCAGGCTGTCCTAGTACTTTACTCTGTAGACCAGGCTGGCCTCGAACTCAGAAATCCGCCTGCCTCTGCCTCCCAAGTGCTGGATTAAAGGCTGCCCAGCCCTTCTAGCGATTTTTAATGAGAGACTGGGACTCACAAGGGACAAGTCCAAGGTCACTTGGTCCTTGTAGGCTATATAGGAGGGGCAGGTCACATAGGGTTTCACACACACATACACACACACACACACACACCCGGCCTGTGCTTCCTCTCCTGGCATGTCCTTATGGTCCTTTCCTTTACAGGGTTCTTTGATGCCCGAGCCCTGGCTGTTGACTTCCGGAGCATTGGTTTTCGGGAATGCCTCACTGAGGTCATAAGATACCTGGGGGTCCTGGAAGGACCCAGCAGCCATGCAGATCCTGTCCGGATTCGCCTACTTTCCCACCTCAACAGCTATGCGGCAGAGATGGAGCCCTCACCCACAACCACCGGTGCCCTGGCCTTTCCTGTGTGGCCCTGGTCCTTCCTCCATAGCTGTCCAGGCTTGCCTTCCCTGAGCAGTCAGCTCGCCATCCTGGGAAGAGCGCCTGGCCCTGTCCTCCCCAGTGTCTCTTCTCCCCCTTACCCTCTCTCAGCCCTGCGGTCCACACCAGTGCACAGAGCTGCTGGTACCATCCCCTCAGCCCGGCGGAATTTGTTGCCCAGCCGAGGAGCAACTTCCACCCAGAGAGCCCATCCTCCAGAGAGGCCAGCTGCCCCTCCACCCACAGCCCTTGGTGTCAGGGCTGCCAGGAGCATAGTGCCCATCCTGCCATGTTCCTCCCCAACAGCCCCTGGAGCTGGGAAATCTGATGACAGTGTGTCTGGTTCCATCTCCAGTCCATCTCCTTCAGGGCCAACTGGAAGGCCTGCGGGAGCAGTGTTCTACCACTCCTGGGTCTCAGAAATCACTGAAATTGGGGCTTTCTGAGCTGATTCCCCATAACCATCCCCTAGGAATGAGAAAGGTTCTTTTTTTTTTCCTCTCTCCCTAAAGCTCTAAAAATGGTGCCATCTTTTCTGTTTTGTTTTTTTGAATGGCTTCTATGCAAAGGCACCTCTCCTCACCCATCAGAGCCTCACCCCTCTCATCCTCCTCACCGCCTGATATCCACTGCAGCCTTTTGAGAGCTCAGAGCTTTTAGTCTCATTTCCCCCTGGCACAGATGAGTTACATGGTGCCTTGTGAGCCCCTAGGTACTGTGGACCCAGTACAAACGTGGACCTTGGGTCTGGGTTGAAGCTTTAACGTCAAGGATTTCATGGCCAGAACCAGGTTGCTCTCATGAAGAGGTGAGACACACCACCCCCCCTTAGTGGGGATGACTGGTGGGATTCAGCCATCCCAAGCCAACGGGAAGCAATGTACTGTCTGCTTCACTTCCTGAAGACAGAAACCGAAGCAGGGGCTAGTGAGACGTCTTTGTGGCTCACCCCATCACAGTGAAACACAGAACAGATTTATTCTCCAGTCCATCTAAGGCCTGCAGCTATGGTCATCCCAACTTCAGATGTTCAGATGACCACTCACTGGCCTGACAAACCAGGCCAGGAGGATTCTCCACAGCTTCAAAACTCTATGGCAGGACACCCTTACTACCAGGTTTCCACCGTGCTTCAGACAGGAGTCAGGGCTGGGAAAGCAACAGGAGAGCCCAGCTCCTTGCCTCTCAGGCACCATCCTCCAGGACTATGGCCCTTCCCATGGGGTTCCCAGTGTGGAGGACAAGTAGCCCCCGAGAAGCATTCTCTTGGGATTCAGCACCAGACATGTGAGCTGCCTGGTTTGTATCTGGCTCCCAGAGCCCAGACTGCTGCCACAGCCAAGGGTTGTCAGGCTGGATAAAAATAACTTGGAGGAGGGGGAGAACCATCAGAGGCGGCTCTTCAAGGTCATGGAGTGGGTTGAGGGCCTGAGAGCCTGCTCACCCAGATTTCACACAGCTGGCTCTGCTCAGAGGCCCACTCACTCCTCAGCTCCGCCTCAGGCTTCTAATGGGAATAAATGACCAGTGGAACAACAGAGACTGAACCAACATTTAGGGTTGTCTTGTCAGCAGACAAAGTGTAGAAACATTTCTACCCTCTTTGGTGAACACCTGCTCCCCACAGTGCCCCCTAGGACCACCCAGCATGCCCTCTGGAAGCACTCTGGTTAATCCCTGGCAAAGCCAAGACGGTGGGAACTGAGAACTGGTTACTCACTAATGCTGGGACTATGCTGACCATGAAATACTTTCAAGGTCACCCTGGAAAGCCTCCTCCCCCCACAAACCCCATCCCCAGACTCTGATGGAACCATGGTCCCCAGAGCTGTTGTAAGGAGACTGTGGGCACAAGATTAGAGTTTGCAAAAGCCATGGAGCAAAAGAACCATTTCAGAAAAGTGGGACAGAGGGCAGAGGTCACCTGAGTGGCCCAAAAAGTACTTGTGAATGGGTCAAGAAGAGATAAAGGCTCCCTTTACTCCCTAATGAAAGCAGGCTCTTTTAATATTGCTCCTATATCTGAGGACATCGCTGTGGTGTGTATCACCAGCCTACCGAGGGAGACAGATACAGGGACAGAAGGATGATCTTGCAGGCTCCTGCAAGTGGGGAGAGGAGGTGATAGATGTCCCTGGATATTCAGGTCTCTCTGCAAGCCTGTAGTTTGGCAGCCTCCTAGCCAGAGATTCAGTGTCGGCTCACAGCTTCACCATGGGAAACATTTCCATGCTGCAGGTACTCGAACTGCAGAACAGTAGTCTCTTGACACCATGGAAACATGGCAGAAGTAGCTGAACCTTTTGAGCATTCATCCTGATTGGTCTTGGGTTCGTTCTTCCAGGAGACTGAGTGGGCCACCCTGCCCCCACCCCCACCTAGCTGAGATCTCAAGTCCCCTGTTTTTAGTCCCAGGCGGAAATCTCTGGTGGCCCCAACAGTCTCATCCCACTGCAGGGTGTTGCAGACAAGCAATAAAGATGTTTAGTTCTGGACACTTCCACCAGACTCTATGTCCTAAGTATTTCTGGAGTCTCTGAATCCATAGCCCTGGCCTGGCAATGTTCCCTCCCCGCTAGATTGTCCCACCCCCCTCACCCCAACTCCCCCGGCTTCCTTGCTTCTCTCTGGCTGTACCATCAGTTCTGAACAGCCACCGGAGAGAACGTGGCATGTGCAGGGCACATCACATCAACCCAGCCTCAAACCTAGACACCCCCACACCCTGTTATTCTAGTGATAACAATCAGAGCACTTTTACAATTCAAAGCTAACTTCTAGTCTTATTTCTTGCTGGCCCCAAACTTGCTCGGTGCTTATGCTACACAGGCCTGTTCTCATGTCCCCAGGACTTCCACCTTAGAGCTTCTCATATGAGGGTCCCACAGTGCTCCCCCACTCCCTTTAAGTGGCCTACTTCAGCTCCTCAAGCCTTGTCTTCCATGTCACCTCCTCCTGGAGGCCTTCTGGGACTAATGCACTTGAATAGATCATTCATCTGAAAAGTTCCATTGTTTCCCTTCCTGGAGAGTTAGCTGATGTATAGCTACTTGTGTGTCCACTTGATTAGGTATATTCCCCACCGGACGTAAGCTAAGTGAGGCCAGGGGCCAGAGCTGGCCTGTGCTCCCATATGCATGCAGCACCAAGTGTACTGCCTTCGACTTCTGTTGCATAAATTGATCAAGGAGGTGAGAAGGCTTCTGGTTTCCTGCTGTGGTTGGCAGACTCTGCTGGGGGGTGGGTGGGTTAGTTCCACTGCCATTCCCGATGGCTGACTTTGAGAGGAGACAGGAGAGCCAAGGCCAAAGGACTGGGGGTTCTGGCAGAACGGTCAGAAGACCCAGGCCAGAGGAGACGCAAGTGTGTCAGCCTGGGAGTGAAAGCTGAGCCTGGCAGCGGGTTTGTTCTTTGCTCTTGGCCTGCCTCCTTAATACATCTAGCTCCCAACAAATCCAGCATTCATGGAGAGCTGCTCTGTGCCAGCCAGGCCTGGCAGAGCCAACGGTAACAAACAGAGGTCAATGGTCACTCAGAGGGCAATATATCCTCTACCTAGATAAGCTGGGCATGAGACAATCCCTGGAGAAGGGAGAAGGTTGCAGAATTGGGTAGGTATCTCTGGCTAGACAGGATGTGGGAGGGGACCTGGAAGGAAGCCCTCCCAGAGGTGGTCCAGGGGACTTTCTTACAGATATCTAGAGGCTCACCCAGGAGCTACAGAAGCAGGCTCTGAACATATGTGGAAGATGGGCTAGCCTGAGCTCTGAGACTAATCTTCTTTATTACACACTTGTTAATGAGAAATCATTTTCTTCAAGTTCTTTGCCCTTCTTGAACTTAATGTTTTCATCTGTAAAATGGCTATGATGTAACCATGGCTCTCCACATATGTGCACGTGCATACACCCAACCAAAGAAAAATGTCATATATATTTTTTTAAGTAAAAGAACTTGATGCTGCTGAGCACGGAGGCACATGTCTGTAATCTCAGCACTCACAAAGTGAAGCAAGAAAATCAGGAGTTCAAGGCCTCAGCAACTTGGGACTATCTCAAACAACAACAAACAAACAAACAAAACAGGGCAGGGGTCCTCACTGAAGAGATGGCTCCATGGTTATAGCATTTGTGGTTTGTGCAGGGGACCCAGGCTTGGTTCCCAGCATGGAGCCTAACATTCACTTGTAACTCCAGTTGCAGAGCTCAGAGGCTTTCTCTTGCCTCAGCACTACTTGCGTATGGTACAGACGTTCATGCAGGGGAAACAGCCATCCAGTAACAACAAGCAAGTTAGAGCAGCAGCTAAATGATGATGGAAAAAAATGGGGGGAGGGGGGAGGGATAGGAAGGAGGAGCAATGGGAGGGGAAGGAGGAGCAGTGGGAGGGGAAGGAGGAGCAGTTGGGGGGGGGGGGGGAAGGAGGAGCAGTGGGAGGGGAAGGAGGAAGAGGTAATTCAGCCTCACCTATTCCGTGAAAAAACTAGATGCTTTTGTGATGGCAGTGCTCGGGCCCTGGGGACAGTGATTTAGCTATCTGGGCAGGGCTCAGCCTTTCCTTAGGAGATACAGAAAGGAGAGTTGGGATCTTTCCCACTTAGGACATTTCTAGTCAATAAGTAGACTGAAGTTCAGGTTTGATGGAAGCTGACCCACACTTGCTTACTTTTAGTGTTTTCTTTGCTTGCTTGATTGATTGTTTTCTTTGTTGTTGGTCTGTTGGTTGGTTTTCTTTTATTTACAAGGTATCAAACAGTCTAGATTTGCTTTGAACTCTCTATATAGCTGAGGATGACCCTGAACTTCTGATCCTCTTGCCTCTAACTCTCTCTCAATGGCTGGAATTACAGGTGTGTCCCCTTAGACCTGGTTTATGCCAGTCGAGGGGATCAAACCCAGGACTTTATGTGTGCCAAGTGAGCACGATACAAACTGAGCCACATCCCCAGCCCCAGACTGATAGTTTTGTGAGATGCAGAGCAGAATTCATTTCCACAGGGAGATTTCTGTCCCCTGCCCCTCCCTACAGCCCCCCAACCCATCACCCAGTCCCCAGCCCAAATCTGAAGATTAAGGTACGATTTATCTGTGCTGCTGTAACTGGAAGTTGGTTGACTAAAACCCACCATGCACAGTACCTCAGGGGACCCTCTGAAGCAAAGGTCACAAGTATGTACAGGTAAATGAGGAAAACCCAATATTCGGTACAGGAGCAGACACTCCCTGACCTTGCTCTCCTGGCAGACATCTCTAATCAATTTCACATGCTGCCCCTTTAGTTTCCAAAGATTTGTTTTTTACTTTATTTGGGAGTGTCTTAGTGTTCTATTGCTGTGAAGAGACACCATGACCATAGCAACTTTTATAAAAAAGAACATTTAATTTAATTGAGGCTGGCTGACAGTTTCAGGAGTTTAGTCCATTCTCACTATGGCGGGAAGCATGGCAGCTCACATGTAATGTGGTGCTGGAGAGGAGCTGGGAGATGTACATTCCAATAGGCAGGCAGCAGGGAGAGAGAGTGACACTAAGCCTGACTTGAGCTTTTGAAACCCCAAAGCCCACCCCTTGTGACATACTTCCTCTGTCAAAAACACACCCCTAATACCTGACAAATAGTGCAACTCCCTCATGACTAAGCATTCAAATCTGTGAGCCTATAGGAGGCGTTCTTATTCAAACCACCACAGGGTGTGTGTGTGTGTGTGTGTGTGTGTGTGTGTGTGTGCCATCACATTCATGGGGAGGTCAGGAATTCAAACCACTACAGGGTGTGTGTGTGTGTGTGTGTGTGTGTGTGTGTGTGTCTGTGTGTGTGCCATCACATTCATGGGGAGGTCAGGAATTCAAGCCACCACAGGGTGTGTGTGTGTGTGTGTGTGTGTGTGTGTGTGTGTGTGAGTGTGCACGCACATGTGTACGTTCATGGGGAGGTTGTTCCTTCCACCTTGCTTTTCAGGCAGGCTCTGCATGGAGCAGCTTCCAGCTGGTTCTTCTGTTTCTTCCCCCCACCCCCATAGGAGCTCTGGCATCATAGTGGGAACCTCGCATCCAGCTGTTTACATGAGTTCCGGGAGTTGAACTCACATTGTGAGGTTCATACTGCAAGTACTTTACCCACTGAGCCATCTCACCAGCCCGTTCTTGTCCCTTCTAAAGACAGCTAAAACCCAGAAGCAAACTTGATTAACCATTGTTGGCACAGGGGATATAACCGATTTGTCTATGGAGTCTTCCTAGCCCTGTCTGGCTCTCACTCAGAACTGAGTTCATGGGTAACCAGGTTTGGCGATTTCCAGTTTTGTTCCTGTAGTATGTGAATAACTGGTCAGAAGGCCTGGCCCCATGCCATGACCAGCAGGGAGATGCGTGGGCGTCATCCATGCTGCCCCAGTCCCTTAGACAGGGGTCCTATTGAGATTCCACGTGGGGTACTGTACGATGGCTTTGGACACAGTCCAGCACTTGAAGTGCTAAAGGAGGAACACAAAAGCCCTAGGCAGGGCTGGAGAGATGACTGCTCTTCCAGAGGACCTGAGTTCAATTCCTAGCAAACATGGTGGCTCACAACCATCTGTAATGGATGCCCTCTTCTGGTGTGTCTAAAGACAGCTACAGTGTACTTATATACATAAAATAAATAAATCTGTGTCGCACGCCTTTAATCCCAGCACTTGGGAGGCAGAGGCAGGCGGATTTCTGAGTTCGAGGCCAGCCTGGTCTACCGAGTGAGTTCCAGGACAGCCAAGGCTATACAGAGAAACCCTGTCTCAAAAAACCAAAAATAAATAAATAAATAATAAATAAATAAATAAATAAATCTTTAAAAACAAACAAACAAAAAAGTCCTAGGCACTTGGGAGGCAGAGGCAGGTGGATTTCTGAGTTCGAGGCCAGCCTGGTCTACAGAGTGAGTTCCGGGACAGCCAAGGCTATACAGAGAAACCCTGTCTCGAAAAATGAAAAATGAAAAACAAAAAACAAAACAAAAAAAAGTCCTAGGCAGAGCCCTGGCAGCTTCTCTCTATGGTCAGAGATTGATGCCTCCCCAGATGCCTTCTATGCTCTAGTTTTGGCATACTAAGAATATACTAAGAAGATTACTAAGAATATACTAAAAATATTGTTAAGAATATATAAGAATATTCAAGAACGCTAGTAAGAATATACTAAGAATATTACCGCAATATCAAAGCTAGCCTGATCTACGTAGGAAGTCCCAGGCCAGAAGGAGCTGGATGGTGAGACACTGTCTCAAATAATAATGCCAACAACAATACAATAAAAACCTAAAAATTTCTGATTTTTATTTGTCGGTTTTTCTTCCTAGAATGCTTCAGGTGAGAGGAAATTTTCTTTTCTTTTTCTTTTTTATCTTGTGTTGTTGTGGGGTTTTAGGGGGGTTGTTCAGTGTTCCTTTGGTTTGGTTTGGCTTTGGTTTCTCAAGACAGAGAGTTTCTTTGTATGGCTCTGGCTGTCCTGGCACTAGCTCTGTAGCCCAGGCTGGCCTCACAGAGATCCATCTGCCTCAGCCTCTGGAGTCCTGGAATTAAAGGGGTGCACCACCACAGCCCCATATGTTGGTCTGCTTTTTAGGATGGGATCTCACTCTGCAGCCCAGGTTGTCCTGAAAGTTATTGTGTAGCCCAGGTTGGCTTTCCTCATGCCTCAGGCTCCCAACCCCTGGGAATGCAATGAGTCACCAAAGCCAGGGAACTCTTTGTGTGTGACTACTAACTGTATTAGAACACTGTGATAACATGCAATAATAATAAATAATTTGTCATTACTAATAAGTTATTAAAAAATGGGTTAAGGATCAAACTGGCTTAGCAGCAAATCCTTTAAACTGACTGGAGTAGTTCAGCCCCATGTGCCTGTTCTTTATCCATTACTGCCCCCTAGTGGTCCATCAAAATAACAAAATTGTTATCCAATTTATAGGCATTCTTGGTTTATCCTGATAAATGTGTGCCTGGGCTTCACATGCTAGTAAAGCACTGGGCTCACTGCTGCTCCGTTCTTCATCCTCACATCTGGATGCATGACTAGTAGCTGACGCTCCCTGCTATTTGCCAACATCCCACGTAACAGACTACATACAGTTAGCTCATAAAGAAATAAAAACTCCAAATACAGCTTTAACTGAGTTCATATCAGCTTTGCAGTATGGTGAAGTGCCCAAATGTTTGTTCTGGAACTATTCTGTGTGTATCTGAGAGGGTTTGTTTGTTGTTTGTTTGGCTTTTTGAGATAGAATCTCTCTAGCCATGGCAGTCCTGGAACTAGCTGTATATAGTCAACCTGGCCTAGAAATTAGAGAGATGGGCCCACCCCTGGCTCCTAGGCACCCACATAATATGGCATATATTCACACGAACACAAACACTTATAAAACATATATAAAGAGATGAGATGAGATGGCTCAGCAGGTACGAGGGCCTGCTGCCAAGCCTGAGAGCAAGGCTTACACAGTGGGAGATAGAACCAACTCCAAGTTGGCCTCTGACTTCCACATGTCTGCAGTGACATGCACATATCACCCCTCAAAAAACTAATAAATAAATGTAAAGATAAATAAAATTTTTAAATAATATTTTTTAAACCAATGGCTGTTTGAGCTGCTGGGTAGAATCTTTTTTTTTTAAATGACTAGGTAGTGTGGCTCACACTTTAATCCCAGCACTCAGGAGCCAGAGATAGGTGGATCTCTGTGAGTTCCAGGCCAGCCTGGTCTACAGAGCTAGCTTCAGACAGACAGGGCTACACAAAGAAACCCTGTCTTGAAAAACCAAAATAAAACAAGCAATCAAAAAGTTCTGTCGGGTGGTGGTGATGGCCGTGCATGCCTTTAAATCTCAGCACTCAGGAGGCAGAGGCAGGTGGATGTCTGTGATTTTTGAGGCCAGGCTTCTTTACAGAATGAATTCCAAGACAGCCAAGGCTACACAGGAAAGCCCTACCTTTGAAAACAAACAAAAAAATGTTCAATTATAGCGACAATTTTGGCATTTTAGGTTCTTTTAGAAGCACAGAAATATTTTAAGAATATGTTTTTTTAAGATGAATTTATTTTATGTATGAGTGTTCTATCTGCATGTACACCTACATGCCAGAAGCGGGCATTACAGATGGTTGTGAGCTACCATGTGGTTGCTGGGAATTGAACTCAGGACCTGTGGAAGAACAGCCGGTGCCCTTAACTGCTGAGCCATCTCTCCAGCCCAAGAATATGTTTTTGTTTTCATCACCAGGGTGAGGTATGGAGCTGCTTCAGACTGTTCACAGCAGCTGTGATCTGCCTCGTGCTCCAGCAGGGGAGTGATTTTGCCAGCTGCAGACAGTTTCTGTGATTGTGTAATGTTTGGAATTCTCAGACTTTTTAGAGGGTATGTAAGTGCTAGAGCCTCACGAGGCGTTGGTGGTTGTTGGGTGGTTGTTGTTGGTTGTTGCTGGTCATAGTTTAAGTAGTCATGGGTATAGAAGAAGATATTATTAGATAATCTGACTTCGAAGCTCAAACTTGCCCCAAGGAACTCTACAGCCCTACTTTGCAGGAAGTAGTCTAACAATAACATCTTCCCCTTCCCCTCTGTCCTTTTTTCTGTCTTATCTAGGGTTAGGGAGTTGAAAGGGTGGAAGAAGGAAGAAGTCACAAAGAAGCCAGAAACAAGCTACTTCCGATGAACTTTGGTTTGGGGTTAGGATAGAATTTTCAACAATTTCAGAAATAGCCCTAAACATATCTCTGATTTTTTTTTTTTACTTAGAGACTACTTTATTAGTTTCTGTGTTCAAGCCTGTGTAGATGCTACCTTACATATTAAATACACTGTTTTCTCTATATAAACAGAAGAAAATTAAGTTTAACATTTTTAGTCCAATGTGGGTGTCTGTACAAAGTCAACTCCCTGTGGTAAACTGGGAGTTTTTTTTTTTTTCCAAAGTGAAGAATGATGCTACAGTTTTCAAAAATCCAAATTTTAAAACTGTATGTGAATTTAAAAAACAAACCAATTGTAGCACTTTGTCATGTATCAGCGGCAGGCACAGCTTCTCCAGGGTTTGCAGTCATCTAAATAAAACACAGACAACCAGCATGCTCCACTAAAAAAACTAGCTGCTGTGTGTGATGTCTGTCACACAGTCTTGATCCCAGTACTCAGGGGACAGAGGAAGGCCCCTGTTCAAAGCTACACCAGTCTAAATAGATGCGTGGATATAGAGATATACAGCGGACACATGGTAACATTACTACAGCTTCCACAAAGAGATGTTTTCTATGCTTTGGATTTTTGTTGTTTGGGGTTTCGTGTGTGTTTTATTTTGGAACGGAGGTTGCAAGGGTGAAGGGCAGATATGAGGGAGCAGGGGGATGAACTGGACAGAACTACATGATGCTGAACCTCAAAGAATCAATTAAAAAGTTAAAAAAAAAAACCCAAATCCTTTAAAAATTGAAAAAAATCATTAATTAATTAATTAATTTGGGTGTCCATGTATGTGTGTGTAAGCATGTGTGCCACAGCATAGTGTATGTGTATAAGCATGTGTGCCACAGCACCGGTGTGTGTGTGTGTGTAAGCATGTGTGCCACAGCACCGGTGTGTGTGTATGTGTAAGCATGTGTGCCACAGCACCAGTGTGTATGTGTAAGCGTGTGTGCCACAGCACCAGTGTGTGTGTGTAAGTGTGTGTGCCACAGCACTAGTGTGTATGTGTGTGTAAGCATGTGTGCCACAGCACTGGTGTGTGTCTGTGTGTAAGCATGTGTGCCACAGCACTGGTGTGTGTGTGTGAGTATAAGCATGTGTGCCACAGCACTGGTGTGTGTGTGTGAGTATAAGCATGTGTGCCACAGCACTAGTGTAGCAGTCAGAGGACAACTAATGAGAGCCAGTTCTCTCTCACCATGTGGGGACCTGGGATGGAACTCAAGACACTAAGATCAGAAGGAGTCTTTACTCACTGAGCCTTCTTGCTAGCCCCCCACCTCATTATTTTGAGGCAGGGTCTCTCACTGAACCTAGAACTTGCCATTTTGGGCCAGCAAATGCCATCCTACCCCAACTCTCAGGCTGTGTCTGTTCCTCATTGCCAAGTTTCAGGTGTTCACCTGACCTTGAAGGGGTGCTAGGAATCCGACTGTTGGTCCTCACACTTGTACAGCAAGCACTTTATCCAGAGACATGTCTCTAGCTCCTAATAATTGTTTATTTGTTTAATAATATTCCATTGTATAAACATACCACAGTTGAATTATTATTTTGAGATAGTGCTATAGTGTATAGTCTAAACTGGCCTCAAACTTATGATCCTCCTGCCTCAGTGTCTCAAATGTTAGGATTATAGGTCTGCAGCAGATGTACTTTTTGTCTATCTGTTAATCAGTTGGTAGACATTAATGCTGCTTTTAATTTTTTGGTTTGTATTAATAATATCACCTCAGCACACATCTGTTTTGGACAATAGAAGAGATGAATACATATCTGATTGCTTATAACAACTGCTCCTGGGAATGAAAGGGAGTGGGCTGGGCTGTCCAGAGGAACAAAAGAGACTTCAGTTTTATTTATTTTGTATAAAAATGTATCTGAAGGAGCTGGGGAAAGATAGCTCAGCTACTAAGAACACTTGTTGCTCTTGCAGAGGACCAGGCTAGTTTCCTAGCACCTACATAATAGCTCCAGTCACCTGGAACTCCAGCGCCAGGAAATCTGATGCCCTTTTCTGGCACCAGGAACACATATGGTATTCATTCATACATGCAGACAAAACATTCATACACATGAAAATAAATAAACATAAAAAAGAAAAATGTAAATGTATTTGAGTCCGGTCTTGGTAAGAGCATTCCTTTAATCCTAACACTTGGAGACAGAGACAGGTAGATCTCTATGAGTTCAAAGCCAGTCTGATCTACAGAGCTATTTCAGATCAGCCAGAGCTACACAGAAGGAGTCCCTGGTCTAAATAAATATATCTGAGCCAGGTGTTGTGGCTCGTTCCTATAATCCCAACACTTGGAAAGCTGAGGCAGGATGATTGACAAGACCCTGGTTTCAAATCAAAACAATAACTTGGAAGGCAGAGGAGGCAGATGCAAGATCCAGACCTGTCTGGTAGTCCATATAGCAAGTTCTAGGGCAGCCAGAGCTCCATAGTAAGATTCTGTTTCAAAACTAACAAACAGGACCAGTAAGATGGTTCAGCAAATAAGGATGCTCACTGTCAAACCTAATGACCTGAGTTCAATCCCCTCTGACCCAGGTGACTCCTATAAGCTCTCCTCCAACCAGCATTTACACACAAAAAACCATAAAAAAAAAAAAAAAAAAAAAAAAAAACATAATTTTTTTTAACAAAAAAGAAACAAACAAAAAAAGCCAGGTGTGGTGATGTGTATCTTAAATCTCAGCCTTCAGGAGGAGGAACATTAGGAGTTCAAGGTCATCCTTGGCTCCATTAAAAAACTTGAGGCCACTTTGGAAAGCATGAGACCTAAAAACAAAAGAAAACAGCAAACAACAAAACACAAAAATATACACACGCATAAAAACAAAAGTAAAGCAAGCAAACAACAAAACACAAAAATATAGATACGCATATTAGCAAACATGCTAACATTTGATTATTATATTCTCGACAATTATATATATATGTATATATACATATACATATACATACATATATAAATATATATATGGGTTTCTGACTTTAAATCATAATAAAAATAACAATTTCTAGACCTAAGCTTTGCTGTAGCAAAAGTCTGGCATTGGGGTTGTAGTGTCCAGGTTAAGGTGATGTGGAAGCACGTGGACGGTCAAGAGGAAGAAGACATTTCACGGCCAGGGAGAAAAGATCTTGGAACCTGAAGCCTCAATAGTAGCTGAATGGCTCCTGGGTCCCCAGGAGAATCAGACCCTGGGTCCCCAGGAAGAGGACCCAGATCTGATCTTCAGGAGCCCTGGGGCAGAGCCAAAACCAGGTCCAAGTCGGGAAAGTTTGTTAGACCCACATCTTCCATCTCCCCATGTGGACATACACATATACATACATACATAAATACACACACACACACACACCCTGTGCTAGCCACTGATGTAGGCAGATCACTGGTTTACTCATTTCTTCAGGAATTCATTTGTTCAACTGATTGCTTAGTATGTGCCTGTCCCTGTGGCAGATGCTGAACAGAAAGTGATGAACAGGACACGACCAAGCTTGAGGAATCTTGCGTTTCAGGGTGGGTACCCATGTCCTCACAGATGCAACAAACAGATGCAATAAGAGAAGGCAGAAAGAGCTTGTGAGACAGTAACACCAAGGGCTGCTGACCAGAAACTCCTCAACTGTGACTCTGAAACAGACATCTTAGGCCACAGAGTTATGGGGGAAGTGTCTGGGGGGTGGGGGAAGGAGAACATTCTAGCAGAGGGTCTGCACAATTTTCAGTAATTTGCAAGGCCAATGCAGTTTAGAGCCAGAGAGGGAGACGCAGAGAGTCCAGGTGAGCCTTGTTTAAGTGTTTCCTACATAGGGTACACTTGCACTATTATTTCAGTAATTTTTTTCTTTTCCTCATGTTTTTGACAGGGTTTCAGTGTACAGCTATGGGTGGCCTGTAACTGGCTATGTAGACCAGGCTGGCCTGTAACTGGCTATGTAGACCAGGCTGGCCTTAAACTTAGCTCCTCCTCCTGCCTTTGCCTCTTAGATGCTGGGATTGAAGGCATGTACCCCAACACTTGTCTTCCTTCCTTCCTTCTTCCCTCCCTCCTTCCTTCCTTCTTCTTTCTTCCTTCCCTCCCTCCCTCCATCCTGTTTGTTTATTATACTTGGGTGTTTATGTGTGTGTATCTCTGAGTCTATGTACATTATATACATGCTGAAGTCTCCAGAGGCCAGAAGAGGTTGTTGGATTCCCTGGAACCAGAGTTACTGGTTGTCGTGAGCCACCATGGGTGCTGGGAACTGAACCCAGGACCTCTGCAAGAGCAGAAAGTGCTCTTAACCACTGAGCCATCTCTTCAGCCTCAATTTTCATACTTTTCTTTAATTTTTCTCTCTGGGTCCTCTTCTAAGCAAGGATATTTGTGAATTCAAAAGAGGGACATGGAACTTTGGAAGAGGGATCTATGGGTAAAATGCTTGTCGTGCCAACCTGACAACCTGAGCTCAAGCCCTGGAACCCACAGAAACTGACTCCACAGAGCTTTCTCGAACCTCCACATTCAACCTGAATCATACACACAATAACGAATTAAAGTTTTGCATCTTGAATTAAATTTAAAAATTGAAATATAATAGCAGTAGCAATGAATGGCCCACGTGCCACTTGTATTTCACCGAACCACACTGAAGTTTTAAAACGTTCTGCCTGGCCACACCTGAAATTGTTCCTTCCCTCCACCTGTTTGAAGGCACCATTGCCAGCTCCTATTTTAAGAGGCGTGGGAACCCTTTAACCATGGTTCAGCTGGGGAAAGCGGATGGCTGTGTCTCCTTTACATTTTTGATAAATGACTCTGGCTGCCACGTGCAGAGTTCAGCAGGAGTGCCACAGGAAGGCAGGGGAGGCTGTTGCAGTCACATGGTGGTGGCGGGGATAGACAGCTGAGGGGCTCTGACTCAGGCTGAGCGGGGAGCTGGCTGGTGGCTTTCCAACAGTGCTTGCAAAGTTCTGGCTCTTCAAGAAGCTACCTTTTCTTTCATTTCTCTGGGCTGATGCAAGCCCTTACAGATAAATGTAGCTTCTTCAATCCTCCTGTCTCAGTATCAGATCCAAGGCTGACCAGATTCAGAACAATGTGTCCCCTGCACATGAGAACACAGCTTCCTGCCTAGCTCAGGCTGACCACAGTGGGAACTTCAGGATGCCAGCCAAGTGGGCTCTGAGATCTCTTCCAGTGACTGACTACCTGTGTCAGGAACTAAGTAGGCTATGTAATTCTTGTCACCTAAACACTGATGGCCTGTCCACCAGTGTGGCTGAGGTGGGAAAATGACTAAGAACACTAAGGGGGGGGGGGGTGAAGGAAGGAGAGGAATTCTTCAATGGAGTCTTATTGAAGTCTCTCACCAGCCAAGAATTCTAATCCAATTAACAGCATTTGCTGTGAAGGTCACTCACATGGAGACACCTGCCTCTTATATTTCAAGTAAGAGTGTTGAAATAACAATTGGCCGTGCCTAAATTCAAAGCATGTTGGACCTAGTATGGTCTTTCCACTTCCCCAGACGTAAACCTGCAATTTTTTAGGAATTTTACAAGCAAGGTAATAAACTCCATTTACAGTAAAAATCTCCTTTACCCTCTTGTGCAACCTTTGTGACCAGAGGTTTTATCTGATCAGACACTAATCCTGTCCACCCTAACTCAGGAACCGCTCTAGGGTGTCATTGCTCAAAAGAAGGAAAACTGGGGGAAAACATTCTGTTGTTGTTTCTGAGACAGTCTCATGCGTTCCAGGGTGACCTTAGCTTTGCTGTGGAGCTGAGGATAACCTTGAACCTGGATCCTCCTGCTCTTATGTCCCAAACAGTAGGATTTCCGGTGTGCCCAATTTATGCAATGCTGGGAATTGAACCTAGGACCTTTTGCATTGCCAGAACTCCACCATCTGGGCCATACTCCCAACTCAAGAGGCAAAAATTCTTAGCAACTCTTTGAGATATAAATTGAGAGGCACCAAAATCATTTATATGACTGTTGTTAAGACATTTAATAGGCTGGAGAGATGGCTCAGTAGTTAGGAGCACAGGTTGTACTCCCAGAGTACCCTAGTTCTGTTCACAGCACCCACATGGTAGCATAGTATAACTCCATGTATCTATAACTCCAGCCCTAGAGGATCTGATGCTTTCTTCTGACCTCTACGGCACTGCACGCATATGGTTCCCAGACATGCATGTATGCAAAACACCTGTACATCTAAGTGTGATTCTCTCTTGAGAAGCCCACATCCACACATGGGTATATCCTATCCTGTTCCTTGACTATCCTCCCTTTTGGCTAATTTTTTCATTAATTCTCTGCTTAAATCCATGTTAGTAAAATCTTTCCTTGATAAACTCCAACTGTGCTTCATTTCAGCTCATGACTGGAATTTTTTGCTGCCTCCGAGTCAAGAATCCTGCCTTGGCCCAGTGTGGTGGTTCACACCGTTAACCTCGGCACTCAAGAAGCAGAGGCAAGTGGATCTCTGTGAGCTTCAGGCCAGCCTGCTCTTCCAGTTACAGCACACAGCATCCTGGGGCCTTGGACGTTGTGACTCACAGCTGCTAACAGGGTCACAAAGTCCACACTGACTGCTTCAGGCACCCTCTGGCCTGCCCCACCCCCAAAGTTCCTTTCGGGAAGCTGATATCTTCTCATATGGCCTCCCCCAGGGTTTCTGGGTCCTGTCCCTCCGGGGAATGGCTTTTCCTTCTCATTATTTCTCAACTGCCACTCCTCTGGGGGCCTCCACCCCTGTTGTTTTTGCTGTTGCTTTTGTGTTTGTGTGTGACAGGGTTTCTCTACGTAGCTCAGGCTAGCCTTAAACCCATGATTCCCCTGAGTACTGGAGTTAGAGGTATGTGTCATCAAATTTGTTTGAGAAAATATCTTGGTGGCCCAGAGTAGCCTCCAACTCAGGACCTTCCTGCCTCAACCTCAACCTTCTAAATTCTGGAACTACAAGCACGCAGCACCCCTTCCCGCTCTAACGCTCTAGCCCTTTAAAATTCCCACAAGCCCACACTTTCCCTTACCGCATCAAAGCTATGATGGGAAAGTTGAGTGAACGGCATGCTCCAGGATGCTGGAGTTGAGTTTGCTAAGGTAAGCGGGACTGACGGGGAAAGCAATGGCTTGGTGGGTAAGATGCCCGATACCAAGCTTGACTCTGGGGTCTATCCCCAGGTCCCACAGGATGGAAGGAGCTAATCAGCGCCTGCAAGCTGTCCTCTGATCTCCACTTGTGTGTCTTGGCCTGCACACTCGTACACACAAAAGATGAAGTGTAGCTTAAAATGTTTAAAAAACAAAACAAAGTCTGATACCTGGGCTGGGCTTGATGGTACACACTGTAATCTCAGCCTCAGAGAGGCAGAGGCAGGAAGAATTCTAGTTTGAAGGCAGTTTACATAGCTGCATAGCAAGATGTTAATCTCAGACATAAATTAGGCCGGGCAAGGGGGTGGGGTGGGGGGCAGGCCTTTTGTCCCAGCTCTCTGGAGGCAGAGGCAAGCAGATCCCTGTAAGTTCAAGACCAGCCTGGTCTACATTGTGAGACCCTGTCTCAAAAGGAAATTAACTAAATAAATTAAATAAAAACCCCTGACCCTCGTGTGTCCTCCTGAAAGTGGGGAAGGGGTCAGCTCTGAGGTCCACACAGGAAAACAAGAAAGCTTTCTAGAAAAAGGCAAGCTGAAGATTTCAAAATGGCAGAGCTGAACTGGAAAGTGGTGGGAGGGGCTGTGGGAGAGGAGAAAGGGGAAGGCAGAGGCTGGGGGGGGGGGGGACCTTTAAAATTTGTTCTGAAACAGTGCACACCTGAAGACTCGGCACTTGCAAGATAGAGGGAGGAAGATTTGAAGTTCCTGGTCACCCTCTGCTACATAACAAGCTACAGGTAAGCCTGGGCTATGTGCGGCTTTTTCTTTTCTTTTAAAAAAAAATTACTTTGTGTGTGCTGAGGGGTGCATATACATTACAGCACCCACAGATTGCTTTTTTTTTTTTTTTTTTTTGGTTTGTTTGTTTGGTTTGTTTGACTTTGGTTTGTTTTTTGGTTTTTCAAGGCAGGGTTTCTCTGGGTAGTCTTGCTGTCCTAGAATTCCCTGTGTAGACCAGGCTGGCCTGAAACTCAGAGAGATTGCCAGTCTCTGTCTCCCCCAAGTGCTGAGAATAAAAGTGTGTGCCACCACCACCACCAAGCTAGATTCTTTTTCAAAAGAGAAAAAAAAAATTAACCAGATATGTTTAGACGTGCCTGTAATTCCAACAAGAAGAAGAAGAAGAGAACCAGGCGTTCATGCTCAGGCTAGCTTGGGCTACAAAAGACCCTATTATCAAAAAGCAGAAAACAACAACAGTGTAAGTTTATTAAGGACACAGAAGCCATGAAGGGGTTAAGCTAGAGAAAGGCTGGACTGGATTTACACCTCAGATACGTAGACTGGCACCAGTGCTAACTATGACAGGAGGTGGGGGTCTGGGGGTACAGCCAGGTAGGGTCAGGAGCTATCAACTAGTAGATCAGCTGCACAGAGTGAGGAAGGAGCCAGGTTCTTCTAGCTTGGGCAATTGGGTGAGTGGGGAAGGATGCAGAAAGTCTGCCCTTTGCCGGGAACTGAAGATGTGAGAAGGAACGAGACCTACCAGGCCCCCTAACAGAGCTTGCACTCCAGATGAAGGAGTGCATGATCAATTTCTGTATGTTTGGTAACGAGCAGAGGTCAGGAGTCATGGAGGCCCTTGGGAATGTGGCCTGAGGTGGAGATGCAGGAACTGAGAACCACAGGACAGGGAGGACAAGCCCTAATGAAGGAAGACCTCTGCGAAGCTCACCTCCCCTCCAGACAGAAGGACCAGTATAGCTTGGTGAGGACGGGGTTTCAGGTTGCTCACGCTGGCCCCGGATCCTCCTGCCTCTTGCTTCCCAAGTGCTGGGATCACACATGTGCACCTTTGTGCCTGGCTCCCCATCAGAGCTTCAGGCAAGGAGTCTGAGTGTCATTATGAGGATCCAGAGGAAACGCCCACAGTGTTGGCTGCACCTGACCAGGGACCCAGGAAAAAGGCACGGAGAGGCCCTGGGTCAGCCGGTGGCTTCCTGATTTTGAGATGACCTGTGATTCATCATGAGTGGGTTGCTCTTGTTCAGGTGGGCGTAAGTGTAAGAATGGAGCCATCAGCATGGTTTGGTCATCCAGGCCAGGTGAAGAGGGATCAAGGTCAGAAAGCAGAGAGAACACAGGGCCTGTGGGAAACAGGAGCCTGCAAATAGGATCACCTGAAGTGTCTGTTGCGCACTAATTGTGGAGCTCCATCTGCCCCACCCCCAGCTTCTAATTCAGTGGGTTTAAGGTTGAGGTCTGCTGAACCATTTCCGACCATTCCCTAGTAATTATATGCTGACCCAGAGAGCACAATTTAAAGAACATTGAGGTTTTCAACCTGTGGGTCCTGATTCCTTTGGGGGTGGGGTCAAATGACCTTTTCACAGGAGTTGCCTAAGACCATCCAAAAACAGGTTTGTTTACCTTACCATTCGTAACAGTAGCAAAATTACAGTTATGAAGTAGCCATGGAATAATGTTATGGTTGGGGGTCACCACAACCTGAGGAACTGCACTGAAGGGTGGCAGCGTTAGGAAGGTTGAGAACCACTGCTGCAGGAGACCGGCTGGGCAGGAAGGAGCAGCTTGTGACCCTAAACTGTATAGCTTGATACCCATCCTCCCCGGGAGGTTAGAGCTCCAGGATTTCCAGCTGTTTCAGCCTCCATTGTCTTCCCAACACTAGCCTCATCTGGGCTCAGAAGGCAATAATGTTACTTAGGTGGAAAAAGGACTAGCTCCCCGGAAAGGAGGGATGCCAGAGAAACCCTGCCTAATGCTTCATAAAAGCAAGCAGGATATGAACTGAGCGTCCCTTAACCACATTGTTTTCCAGGAATCCTAGGTCACCAGCCAGGAGCTGCCTCAGCCCCCACTCTGTTCTTTTCTCTCCTTCAGGGAGAGATGATGGACAACATCACATTCCACTGGTTAGCTCAACCCCTCCATCCAAGCACCAGATCCCATCCTTTTCTCCTGCTTCCTGATTTCCTCTCTCTCTCTCTCTCTGTAGCCCTCCTTCTCTTTCCTTATATGGGCAGTCTCCCGTGGGAATAGATACCTAGTCGCTACATCTGATGGATTCACATTCCACTGAACCCAGCTGGTGCCACTGCTACTGTAGCCATGGCTCTGGGTACTCCCTGATCTCGGTCACTGACCTCTGACGGGGCCATGTCTACCTTCTCCCCCTTGGTGATTCCCAAACCTATGTGGCTGTTGTTTCATCCAGCCACGATGGCTGCAGCAAACACCCATGCTATTGTGTTAACAGTGGGCTATAGTGATACACAGAGCATTGTCTGGTCCACGCCAAGTGCACACCCTACCTCAAAGCTACACCCACAGAGACAGTGACGATGACTTGGTGTGGTCTGTAGTCTAGGGTGATGGATATACTGGAACTGACCATAGGAACAACTCAACTGTGAAGGAGAAAAGCAAAGTGGAGGTGGCTCTCCCTTCAATAGGATTGTCATGCAATGCCTTCAGGGAATGGTGACCCTAGGGCATGTTATAAAAAGGCACTACAGTCGGGATGATGTCTCTTGGTAAAATGGTGGCCCTGATGTAATTACTGTCTACAGGGCTTACTGCCTCCATCTGATAACTTAGGCCTAGTCCTGGATGCTTCTAGTCTCCATACAATCTAAGCCTAGAATGTTTTCAGCCTCTGAGACTTGCTGCTGAATCAGCTCACCCTTCCTAGTTATTTCTGAAATCTAGCTGGCTGGTTCAGCTCAACTGTTCTGACGCAAACTCCTCTCCCAGCTGACTTACCCAATCTGGCTTTTCTCATGGCCTCTGAATTGGCCTCAAACTAACTCTAGCAATCTTCTCTTAATCTTCTGGCTCCTTCTCATTCTCTGGCTCCTTCTGACTTTACCTGTGTCTAGCTTGTTCTTTCTCTGCAACATGACTCTCTGTAACTGTCCCGGTAAAACTGCCTCCTTCCTCTAGGCTGCTCTCCATGCACACTGCTGTATTCCTGTACTGCACTCTCTTCTTCCTGTACTGTCTGTCCCTTAAGTAGCTTCCCTTTCCCTCTCTCCCCTAAAAGTTGGGCGTATCCTATTCTGTCAACTGTTTTTCTGATTTGTCACTTTGTCTGCCACGCAATTAGACATCACTTTCACACATGGGTGCTTCCTTCTACAAACTAACTTTACCTTCATTGTTTGGGGTTCATTGTATGTGAGTTCTAAGGATGTATCTGTATTCCAGCAAAAGAATTAAAGGTATGTGCAAAGGGCTGAGCCACACCCTAACTAGAAAGGGGTTCAAAAAGCCTGTAACAGAGTTTGATCCCCAGAACAGATGGAAAAAGCCTGGGCATGGTGGCCCTTGTGATCCCTGCCCTGGGGAGGTAAAAACAGGTGGATTCCTACCTAGCCTAGCCTAATCATGAATCTCAGGTCAATAAAATAAGGTGGACAATACCCTAAGGTTGACCTCTGACCCCCACATATACACACTCACATGTGCACACTCAGGCACACACATACACAAAAGCACGGGCAAGGTCATTATTTTGATATAAGCCCCTACAATGGGCTCCAACCGTCTAGACAAAATGTAAAAATGGGCCACTCATGCTAAAGGTCCATATCCCCTAGTTGAAACTAAACTTTTTATGTTTGCCTAAGAAGCTGGCTTTAAAGAGTCAACAGCCAGGCTGGAGAGATGGCTCAGCGAATAAGAGCACTGACTGCTCTGCCAAAGGTCCTGAGTTCAATTCCCAGCAACCACATGGCGGCTCACAACCAACCATCTGTAATGGGATCCGATGCCCTCTTCTGGTGTGTCTGAAGACAGCTGCAGTGTACTCATATAAATAAAAAATAAATCTTAAAAAAAAAATCGAGAGCCAAATACCCTAAACATGCCAGTTTCAGTAGCTAGGCTACTGTAATTAATCCTTACACAAAATAACAGGTGAGCTGAGTTGACCAATCAGCTGTCCCAACTCTCTCCTCTCTACCTTACAAGAAAGGGCAATTATTTTGAAATAACCTGTGTGCTTAACCTTCTTTCTCTCAGCCCTTTTCTGTCTACAAAACCAACCTATTGTGTTCAGCCCATACCACTATCTTATGGGACAAAATATTGTCTGGTTCTAGGTCCCAAAACAAAACCCATGGAGGTAGATAAACTCAACTGTTGCAATTTGTCCAGGACCAGGGAGCATTGGAAGAATGAGAATCAAGTGGACCATTGTGGTCTGTCTGTAAAATTAACTTTATTTTCCTGTAGTAATTCTTGTCTCCAAGGCTTACTCAGTCTGCTAACCTAGGCCTAGTCCTGGAAGCTTCTAGCCTCGGTACAGTCTAATCTAGGCCTAGAATGTTTTCAGTCTCTGAGACTTGCTGCTGAATAAGCTCACCCTTTCTAGTTCTTTCTGAACTCTGGCTGGTCAGCTCAGCTGTTCTTGCTCAAATCTCCTCTCCATGATGACTGATCCAACCTGACTTTTCTTTCGTCTTCTCCTAAATTACACTGCTTGGACTCAAACTAACCTTAGCAATCTATTCTGATCTTCTGGTTCCTTCTCATTCTCCGGCTTGTTCTGTCTTCTGTGTCTAACTGCAACCTGTCTGTCTCTGTACAACTGTCCAGGTAAAACTGCCTCCCCTTCTCTGCACAGCCCCCTCGTAGCTTACCTTCCTTTCCCCTCGATTCTTGTGAGAGTTGGGCGTATCCCAATCTGTCAAATCTCTATTTGTCACTGTTTCTGCTGTTCGAGTCAACAATCGCTTTCAAACGTGGATGCTTCCTTCTACAAACTAACTTTGCTTTCATTGTTTGGGATTAAAGGTGTGTACTAAGGGCTAAACCACACCACAATTAGAAACACAGTCAAAAACACAATCTCAGGGTTCACAGTGTGAGCAAATCTCCTGCCTCAGTGGTCCACACCTATTTCCCTGCTCCTGCTGGGTTTGGGGTTGTGGAGACCATCCTGAGATGGAAAGTTCTGGATATGATATTCCCAGTGCATAAACAGCACCCACAGTGGAAGGAGACCAGAGTGGCAATGTGATCTCCTGGTAGCCTTGTGAGTTGCAGGATAGAGTCTGTTTGTTCTTACAAAAGTTATATAAACACTAAGGGAATTCAAAGGGGAGGGGCTTAAGCAGTTAAATTTAAGGAAGTTTCCAACTTTGCTTGCCTGCTTAAGACTGGCATGAAAACTATGTGGCTAAGAATGACTTCCATCAGGGTGAAAACACCAGGCTTACCTCAGTGGAGATAAAAGATGGTTTATTCTGGAGCCAGGTATCTTGCTGTGTCAGGGAAGGAGCATGAGAGTGGCTTAGAACATCTGGGGTACTAGTCCTTATAATGTTGTACCCCCGAAAGTCTATGTGCCATTCCATCTGACCCAAGAGAGGGTACAGATAAATCTAGGGGATTTTTACCTTTGTTACTTGTGGCATTTACCAAACACTAAACAGTTCTCTGGCCAGAAAAAATAGGCAAAGAAATTCAAGGTGACATGCAGATAGGTCAGTAGGGAAGTGGGTCATAATGCTCACCAGTGTGGGCCCCCACAGATGTCAGCAGTGAGGGACAGTCAACTCTACATGGTCAGCTTTAAGCAGCTCAAGAAGTTCTAAATTTTTAGGGACCTCCACTCAGGTCAAACTTGGATTCATGGCTTTGACACAGAAAGGAATTCTAGTTGTAACTAGTACAATAGAGATATTTTCATGTAGCTTTAGAATGAGGTTAAGAGAAAGAAGTGCTCAGAGAAAATAAAATGTATCAAACTGTGAGTCTAGATCCAGAGAGGGGTGGCCTTTACAGATAGCTTCTTGGAGGGTGGGGTCTCTGTGTAGCCCTGACTGTCCTGAAACTCACTCTGTAGATCAGACTGGCCTCTAACTCAAAGATCCACCTGCCTCTGCCTTCTGAGTGCAGGTATTAGAAGTGTGCACAACCACCACCTGGCACAAATGGCATTTCTTAATAGTCCATGAGATCTCTTCTCTATAAAGTTTATCTTTTTTAAATAAATAAAAAAATTGGGTTTTTTTTTAATGTACTTATTGTTTTATGTGTATGTTTGTTTCTGAGTGTATGTTTACCACATGCATGCCTTGTGCCCGTAGATGCCAGAAGAGGGCACCAGAACACCTGGAACTAGAGTGACAGACAGTTGTGAGCCACCATATGGGTGCTGGAAATTGAACTTGAATTCTTTGTGGAAAAGCAGCCAGTGCTCTTAGCTACTGAGGCACCCTATAATGCTTATCTTAAGAAAGCTACAGTGATCTTTCTCTTTGACACAAACTGTTGGTTTTTGTTGTTATTTTGAGACAAAGTCTCTCTGTGTATCTGGCTGTCCTACTGGCCTCTGAGTGCTGAGATTAAAGTCATGAGCCATCATACCTGGCTATAGAATTTTGGTTTTGTCAGGAGATAAAGAAGAGGCTCTAGGTATGGTGGCACTCACCTTTAATCTCTGCCCCTGGAAGTAGAGGCAGGCATACCTCTGTGAGTTCAAGGCTAGCCTGGTCTACTTGACTACATCTGGAATTTACTAAAACCCACCAAGCAGCTGAGTATTTCAAAAAGGGATTCTCTCTCTCTCTCTCTCTTTCTCTTTCTCTCTCTTTGTCTGTCTCTCTGTCTGTCTGTCTGTCTCTCTCTCTCTCCCCTCCCCTCCCCTCCCCTCCCCTCCCCTCTCCTCTCCTCTCCTCTCCTCTCCTCTCCTCTCCCCCTCTCTCCCTCTCCCCACCCCTCTCTCTTTTCTTTTTTGGACAAGATGTCACTCTATAGCTGTGGCAATCCTGGAATCTACTATACAGACTAAGCCAGCCCAGAGCCCAGAACTCACAGAGATCTACCCGCCTCCCAAGTACTAGGATTAAAGGTGTATACCACTATGCCTAGCTGGGGGGATTCTTTTCTTTCTTTCTTTCTTTCTTTCTTTCTTTCTTTCTTTCTTTCTTTCTTTCTTTCTTTTTCTCCTCCTCCTCCTCCTCTTCCTCCTTCTCCTTCTTCTTCTTTTTTTGTCTTTTGAGATAGTGTTTCTCTGTGTAGCCCTGGCTGTTCTCACTCTGTAGACCAGGCTGGCCTCAAACTCAGAAATCTGCTTCCCTCTGCCTCCCAAGTGCTGGGATTAAAGGCGTGTACTACCACTACATGGCCAGGATTCTTTATTAAACCATTTGAAGTGAGAAGACCTACTTTTAATCCAGACAGTTTGAGGTGGGAAAACCACCTTTAATTTGGGGCACACCTTCTGTTAGCAGCCCATGTAAAGAACATGGAAGAAGGAAGCTTGCTCTGGGCCTGCCAGCTCTCACTCTCGCTACCAAGTCCGTCTCTTCACTGGCCTAAGAGCCTACCCTATACCAACTTAGTCTTATCCCTGTCTAGCTTGTGAATGAATGACACTCAGATGGGGGTTATTTTACTTGGCTTTGACAATTACTGAGGGGTCACCCCTAATCTACTTTTCTAACTGCTGGCCTGGCTACCTCCCCAGCGGCGTACCTAAAATATTTGCTGTTTCTCCGGGCCATTGTGCTCAGGGTCCATCTCCCCTCATGGTGGTCTCCTCCTCCCTCCATGTCCTTTCTTCTCTCACCCTGCTCTGTAACCCCTGACCAGGTAACTCAAGACCTGTCTTCCTCTAATTCCTTCAGTAATTGGCTGTAGCCATTTTTATTTAACTAATAGTTTTAAATTAAGGAACAAGGTTTACGCCACAAAATAATTCACTCAAAACTAGACCTTTGGGTACAGAGTTTAGCATTGAAGTACATAGCAACAGGTCAAACTTCAACACATACTCCATCAGAGTTCTGGCATATACTAAAGACCAGCTGAGGCATCCAGCTCTATAGACTGAACACTGGATTCTTGGACCTTCCCTTAGTAGAGAGGCATTATTGGACTGGATGTAGCCTCAAAGCCATTCTAGCATCATATGCACATGTGTGCGCACTACAGGGAGGGACACACACACACACACACACGTACATGTTCCTTTCCCTCCTGTTTTGACTATGTCTTACTATGTAATCCAGGCTGGCAAAAGTAACCTTTTTGAGTCTTGAGGGCTGACTTGGCTTAGCCATCAGAGCCTACTGAAGCATTCTTTTTTCTGGACCTCTTTTCCCAATTACAGTCAGATTGTGGGTCAGGAAGCTAAGCTTCCCATCTGCAGTCCTTTCTCTAGAGCAGTGGTTCTCAACCTTCCTAATGCTGCAACCCCTTAATACAGTTCCTCATGTTGTGGTGACCCCCCAACCATTAAATTATTTTCATTGCTACTTCATAACTGTAATTTTGCTCCTGTTAGGAATTGTAATGTGTTTTCTGTGTAATGTGAATATCTGCCTTTTCTGACTATCTTAGGCGGCCCCTGTGAAAGGGTTGTCTGTGTCCCCCAAAGGGGTTTCAATCCACAGATTGAGAACCACTGCCCTAGGGTCACACCTCTTCCCTCCCAAGAAATATGTCCCTGCTTATGGACATTAGATGATGACAAGAGGTTCTGTTCCCAAGGTCTAGGACTAGGTTTCCCAACAGATGTTCTCTTGACATGAAATGAATCTGGGGGTGCAAATGCATTGTCAAGGCTGTCTACTCGAGGCAGAATGACTAAAACCATAGCATATAGCATATGGCAGGTATGCTGGTTTGGGCCCTCCCAGAAGCAGACAGGTAGGATTAGATACGCTCAAGATTTATTTGAAAAAATGGCTGGGAAGGATAAAGAGGGAAGGGAGAGGGAAGTTGACAGAGTCTTCAGATCATGGCCATGATATAGACCTGAGAACTAAGCAAGAAAACAGGAAGAAAGAATTCAATTCGGTACATCCAAACCTAACTGGATCTTGAGATTGCTGCTAGGTAGATATGGCCTCCACAAGGAAGGCACAACTATTAGATACCCATTCTGTAAAGAAATAGCTCCATTCAGATCTCTCCTATGCCCAGCATGGGCTAGAGCAGGCTGGGGGAAATCGTAGCCTCAGCAAGGACACAATCCTCAAAAAGGAATGACAGCTGTCAATCAAGTTCACTCCCTGTGGCAAGTTATCTTACAAGAGTTAGGAGCAGCATACTTCAATGCTGCCAGGTTCCCACCTGTTGCCAGTGGTCAGGCCAACACCCAGTTACTCTCCCCGCTCCCCAGCTGTGATGTTACTCCACGCGCGCACACTGTGGGTGTTGAGAGGGCTCAGGGAAGTGATGCATGCAAGCTCAATGCATGTCAGTGATGGTTATTATTAGCATCACTGTAGGCAGCGTGAGTGAGAGCAAAGAGATAGTTATTAAGTCTCAGCTCACTCTTGCTGTCTTTCGTGATCTTGGCCTGTGACTCTCCAGGCTGAGAATAGCGCCCAGCACTACATTGTGTAACGGATTTGTGTCATTATTTTCAAATAATAGTACTAGAAAAATGATTTCTGGAAATGTCATACTCTAGAGTGGTGTGGCAGGATCTCTGTGACGTCTCTATTCTGCTTTGCAGTTTTCTGTTTTAACATAGGAACACACACACACACACATGAGCCCTACTTACAGGCACACCTACAGTACACACACATACATTCAGGACACTGTTTTCTCCCAGACTCGCCTAAATTCTGGGCGTATTTCTCTGCTTACAGCATCCTTGAAAATGTTACATTGTAACAACCCAACAGTAACCATTGTCCCGGGAGTGCTCACTGTGTGTCTGGGACTGTGTGGAGGTTTATCTATGGTCTCCCATCTTATTTCCGCTTTACTGTTGAGGAAATCAAGGCCAAGGGCTAGGGAGTGACTTACACAGTTTATACATGGCTTCAAGGTTTCCTCTAGACATCTGTTTGGAGAATTCATTCATTGCCCTAATTTCATTTCCTTTTTTAGATTTACTCCTTTCATATGCACAAGCGTTTTTTGCCTACATGTATGTATGGTAACTAGAGAGGTCAGAAGAGGGTATGGGATCTCTTGGAACTGGAGTTACAGATGGTCATGAGCTGCCATGTGAATTCTGGGAATTGAACCCCAGTCTCTTGAAAGAGCAGTCAGTGCTCTTACCTGCTGAGCCCCTGCTCCAAGCCCTCACTTCATTTCTATCTCCTAAAATACTGCTCTCCTTTGTTTTGATTATTTTATTATTTATGAATTGCTTGTTTAGTGTTATTGTATTATTGACATATATGGGGGTTACACTGTAGCCGCCGGCAGCCACAAGTCAACTGGGTTCACCTGAAAGGGGGCTGGGAATGAAAGAGGGAGAGAAAAAATGAAGCCAAGACAAAGTTCTCTGATCAAGGCTCAAAGCTTTAATGTTCAGCTCTCAATTTAAAGGGAAGACCCAACCCACAACCCCTCCTGGTTTCAGATGGGTGGGATAATCCATAATCCGTTCCAGGTCCCGGCAGGAGATGTCTCAAGGCAAGCCCAGGGGCAGTTCTGCTTCTCTGTTCTGGGCAGCCAAGGTGGGTAACTCCACCTAGATCCTATCACTTGGTCTGTTGTGGTAAACAAGGTCTCTGAGGCCTGTTCAAGGCTTGGGGGGAAGGGCACAGTACACACGTGTGTGGAGGTCAGAGGACAGCTTTGTAGAGTCAGTTCTTTCCTTCTGGCTCTCTGTGGGTTCTGAGGATTTAACTCTGGCCATTAGGTTTGCACGGCAAGCACTTTCTCCGCTGAGCCATTTCCCCTGCTGATGCTTCCTTTATTGTTTATTCCTTTATTTTATTTTTTTAATGGTGCTGAAGTGAATCTAGAGCCTCCTGCCCCTGGGAAGTGCTTCCATAGTGTTTCTAGCTTAAACAAAGATGGGTGTGATGGTGCGTACCTGTGGAATTCCAGCATAAAAGGAAGATCCAAGAATCAGGGCCACTCTTGGCTGCATGGTTAATTCAAGGCCAGCCTGGGCTATGTGAGACCCTTTGTCATTGTAAGACACTATTTAAATCTTGCATCCTGACTGTCCCAGCAGCTTCTAAGATGCCATACTGCCATACATAGTCTCCTAGAGGCACTCACCCTCCCCTCCAGGCTAACTGATATCTTGAAGCTTCTCATTTGTTTGTTAGTTTGTTTGCTTTCTCAAGACAGGCTTTCTACCCTTTCTCCCCTAGCTCTTTGTCTGGCCTGGAACTCAATCTGTAAACCTGGATGGCCTTGAACTCAGAAAGAATAGAGGTCTACCTGCTTCTGCCTTCCAAGTGCTGGGACAACACCCTGCTTGTTTTTGTTTTTTAAATCAGGGTCTTCTGTAGTGCTCCCAGTCTTGGAATTCAATATGTAGATAAGGCTGGCCTCAAATGAAGAGTGTTTTTTTTTTTTTTTTTTTTTTAGACAGGGTTTCTCTGTGTAGTCCTGGCTGTCCTGGAATTCACTCTGTAGACCAGGCTGGCCTCGAACTCAGAAATCCGCCTGTCTCTGCCTCCCAAGTGTTGGGATTAAAGGCGTGTGCCACTACTGCCCGGCTGCAGAGATCTTCTTTCCTCTGCTTCCCAAGGACTTGGATTAAAGGTATATGCCAGATGCCCAGCTGATATCATATGTTTAGGTGAATCCGAACTGTTCAGATTTCCCATAAACTTGGGAGCCATCCTTGACTCTTCCCTCTCTTTTCTACATGCAAATTCATCACAAATTATATTCTCTAAATATTATCTTTACAAAAAGAAAAAAAAATAGTCTCACTTTTTACTTTAAGTTGGCCTTGAACTCATGACAGTCTATCTGCCTCAGCTCCCCAAGTCCTGGGAATATAGCTGCCATACCTGGCTTAAATGTATCTTTTAATCAAGAAATTTCAGGGGGCTGAGGGAAACGGCTCAGTTGGCAAAATGGCTATAAAATGCAAATTTGAGGATCTGTGTTCAAGTCCTTAAGACTCCTGAGACTCATAAGCCAACCAATCTAGCTACGTCTATGAGCTTCACATTCAAGGAGAGCCCTGTCTCAGAAAATGAAGTCATAGGATGGCAAAATGGCTCATCAGGGGAAGGCACCTGCCACCAAGCCTGAGTTCAGTCCCTGGGCCCCACACGGTAGAAGGAAAGAATTGACTTCTGCAAGATGTTCTCTGACCTGGAGTCGGTGGCACCCACATAAATAAATAAATGTTTAATTTTTTTTTAAGGCACAAAGAGATCAAGGAAGATGCCTAATGTTAACCTCTGTCCTCCATGTGCATATGTGAACACCATAGGAACACACACATACACCAAATATACACATAGGGGGCGGGGAGGGAGACAGACAGACAGAGACACAGACAGACAGAGACACAGACAGACAGAGACAGACAGACAGAGACAGACACACAGACAGAGACAGACACACAGACAGAGACAGACACACAGACAGACACAGAGACACACAGACACACACAGAGACACAGAGACACACACAGAGACACACTCAGAGAGACACACTCAGAGAGACACACTCAGAGAGACACACTCAGAGAGACACACTCAGAGAGACACACACAGAGAGACACACACACACAGAGACACACACACAGAGAGACACACACACAGAGAGACACACACACAGAGAGACACACACACACAGAGACACACACACAGAGAGACACACTCAGAGAGACACACTCAGAGAGACACACTCAGAGAGACACACACAGAGAGACACACACAGAGAGACACACACACAGAGACACACACACAGAGAGACACACACACAGAGAGACACACACACAGAGAGACACACACACACACAGAGACACACACACACAGAGACACACACACAGAGAGACACACTCAGAGAGACACACTCAGAGAGACACACTCAGAGAGACACACACAGAGAGACACACACACAGAGACACACACACAGAGACACACACACAGAGACACACACACAGAGACACACACACAGAGACACACACACAGAGACCACCATTACCATCACCAGCAGCTGTAGCTGTGGAAATAGCTACAAAACAGGAAAAAAAAAAAAAGGAGGAAGAGACACTTCCCTGACTCCCACCTCACTGGCTTCTCCTCTACCCCTTGTGCATTCCAGAGTCAGCGCTTTTTGTGTTTTATTTTCACTTAACATAATTTGAGCCATGACAGTTACCTCGAATAATCCTTCAGCTTTGTGTTTTGATTTTGGGGACAGAGCACCTTGTGTCATCCTGGCCTTCACAGAACAGCTGTGGTCTGTCCTGTAGGCTCAGCAGGAGGCCCGTTACTCATGTGTGATGCTCCTGTACTCCAGGACTCTCCCCTTTGCCTAGCTTCACAGTGCTAACTTTTATTTACTTATTTATCTTTTATTTCGTGTGTACGAGTGTTTGTCTACATCGTGCCTAGTGCTTAGGAAGCCAAAGAAAGTGTCAGATCTCTTGGAGCTGGAGTTAGAGAAGGTTATCAGCCATTTGTAAGCCAGGAACTGAACCTAGGTCTTCTGCAAGGACAGCATGTGCTTTTAACTGATGAGCTATTTCTTCAGCCACTTATGTATTTATGGATTTGTTTATCTACTTACTTATTTTTCCCTGAGACGAGGTCTCACTATACAATTATATATAGACCTGGATGATTTGAAACTTTTTGCAAGGGGTAATGGAGCTCTATGTAGTCCTACCTGCCTTAGCATCTGCTATGTAGACCAGGCTGTCCTGGAACTCCCAGAGATAAGCCTGCCCCTGCCTTCGGAGTGCTGGGATTAAAGGTGTGCCCCACCACACCCAGCTGGTTTAAAACCTTCTTGAAGCACACTAGGCTGACCTTGAATTTCTAGTGATCCTGCTTCTGCTTCTCAAACTCTGGGAGTACAGGTGTGCACCGTCACACCCAACATCTGTATACCTATGCAAAAACTTTACGTGTACTTATATTTTCCTGTTAAGGGATAATAGGTTTTAAATGATTTTTTTAGATGTTTTATTTTATGTGTATTTATGTGAGTGCTAGGTGCCTTCGGATACCTGCAGGGAGAATCAGATTCCCTGGAACTGGAGTTATAAGGGATTATAATCTGCCCCATGGATGCTGGGAATCAAACCCAGTTTTTCTGTAAGAGCAGCAAGTGTTCTTGACCACTGAGCTATCTCTCCAGCCCCTTGTGTTAGACTTCAATAAGCTACTCATAGATTAAAACTCAGAGATGTAAGATAGCTTGGCGACAGCTGTAGGGGCAGGAAACTCCTAACTAGACAGCCAGGACCATAGAAGCACATGGGTTTTGCTTATCTATGCCTTGAATTCTTGTGTTTATTTAACAGACTGTATTGAGCATTCAGTCTGTGCCATGTTAGATGCCATTTAAAGTTCTTGTTCTCATGAGGTTTGTGTGTAGGGAAAGACAGACACTAAAACAAAGTGCTTGAGACTAGAATTTCTTGAATCCTCACTCCTCTTCTTTAGATTTTGGAATATTTGCAGGAAATATATCTTAGGAATAAAGCCTAGATCTTAATGAGAAGTTCACATACATTTTCTATATATTTAAAAAAAAAAGTTCAAATGTTTATATAGCCTATGCTGGCCACTATGCCCATTTGTGTAAAATTCTAATTTAATAGCGTCATCCATGTGAGACAGAGCTACATCACCAGAATGAGGTTTCCAGTTTTTTGTTTTGTTTTGTTTTTTTGAGGTTTCCAGTTTTACGCGCGCGCGCGCACACACACACACACACACACACACCACTGTATATAGCCTGAGTAATATTTTCATGCATATATAGGTTTCTGAGACAGGCTCCTACTGCAGCTCACATTACTCCCAAAGTCTCAGTCCTGACTCATACTCTTAGGTGTTAATGGTAGAGTCTTGTGTCACCACACCTGCAGAGCTTCAAGTTCTGGGTTTTGGGATCATGGCTGCTCCCAGATGCTCAGCACTTGTTTGGACAGTGTATTTTTAGGTATAATAAACTTTTGAAATGAAGATAGAATAACGTGGGTGTGATGTTGGCAAGCTACTTTAGAGACTGGATGGTCTGGGAAGATGTCTCTGAGGAGGGAGTGAAATATTACAGAAATGCCTCGTTTGTTTTCTTTTAGTTTTTGGAGATGTTTTTTCTGTGTATCTCTGGCTATCCTAGAACTAGATCTATAGACCAGGCTGGCCTCAAACTCAGGAGATCCACCTGCTTTTGTCTTCCAAGTGCTGGGATGAAAGGAGGTGTACCACCTCCCAGTTTTGTTTTGTTTTGTTAAGACAGGGTCTCACTATGTAGCCCTGGCTTGCTTGGAATTTGCTATATAGATCTGGTTGGCCACAAATTCACAGAGGGAGGGGCAGGGGCTCTGTCTTCCAAGTGCTGAGACTAAAGGTGTGAGTCACTACACTTAGCAAGGCTTCTTTAATATAGTCACCAGAAACTACTTTGTGAGGTAGGGAGGGTCTTTCTTATATACCATGGTAACCATGGCATCTGAGTATGGAAAGCTCTGATTAGCTATTTATTGGAATGAATTGACAGATAAATACATGTATTTCCTCAATTGTTTACTTTAACCAGTAGGTGAGTATCTGTCTACCTTTTGCTTATTTCTGTTTGAGTGGATATAAGTATAAAAAAAAAATGGTTCCTGGCACTTAGGAAGTAAGAAAATACTGCTACAATCCCACATTTAGTCCCATCAGATAACATGACTGTCAAATGATCAGTGAAGCCTTCATTTGGATGAAAAGTCAATGGTTATCCATCATTATCGAAGCCTAAACTCTTTTTTATTTATTTATTTATTTATTTATTTATTTATTTATTTATTTATTTATTTATGTTTTTCGAGACAGGGTTTCTCTGTATAGCCCTGGCTGGCCTGGAACTCACTCTGTAGACCAGGCTGGCCTCGAACTCAGAAATCCGCCTGCCTCTGCCTCCCAGGTGCTGGGATTAAAGGCGTGAGCCACCACTGCCTAAACTTTTAACTAGCATTTACATAGTAACAAAAACATTGTTTAACATGAGGACACACATGCCCAGATGGATTCTCTTGCTGTTTTTTACCATGAAGATGCCCTGCAAGGAACAATGAGCCCACATATACTTTTCTCCTCTTCCTCCTCCTTTTGCACCCAAAGCACAAACTAAGTTGTTGTAGTGCCACCAGAACAAAATTAGGGGGGATGGTCACATTTTGACTTATCAAAGCTTTGCCAAGATTTGCTCATCTTTTCTTTTTGTTTGTTTTGTTTGTTTGTTTTTCGACAGGGTTTCTCTGTGTAACCCTGGCTGTCCTGGAACTCACTCTGTAGACCAGGCTGGCCTTGAACTCAGAAATCTGCCTGCCTCTGCCTCCCAAGCGCTGGGATTAAAGGCGTGAGCCACCACTGCCTGGCAAGATTTGCTCATCTTTCCAGAAAAATCTTATCACCTAAGAGACCACCACCATTTCTAATGACCTCCACAAGCCAACCTCAAGGTTATATGCTCTTAAAACTTCCGTATGTTTTGCGTATTCAGTTCAACCATGTATTGGGCCACCTACTCGCTATCCTTTAGCACCCCTTTGTGTAGATGTAGGTATTACGTGGGTGTTTTAAACATTATACCTATGTGTGGTTGTTGGGGAGGACATGGCTCAATCCATACATTGCGGAAAGAGAATCATACAGGTGTGAGCGGCCGGTCCTCCGAACACAAGAGGTCGCTGTGACACCTTGCGGCCGCTCCAGGTCAATCTCGCGTGGCTGCCCCGCCTTGGGCCCCCGGGCAGAGTGGGCGGGCACGACTGCGCCCAGGTCGCAAGGCGCCCTTCGACCAGCAGCGCCCGGGGCGGGAGGGTATAAATGGAGCGGTGGCTGCCCCAGCCGCCTCTCTCCGCCCCGGGTCGCAGCCGTCAGTGTTGCGTTTGGGCTCAGCAAGCCTGAAGCAAAAAAGAAAAAGCTTAAAAAAATACAAAAAAGCCTCAAAAACCTTAAAAAAAAAAAAGAAAAGAAGAAAAGAAGAGGAAAGAAAGAAAGGGAAAAGAGAAAAAGAAGAAAAAGCGAACGAGACAGCGACTTGTGCTGGGAGCCCGCGGGGAAGTGACTTCCACAGCTTCCGGCCTGCCTGTCCGTCGCCGTCTGTCTGTCCGTCCTGTGGTGAGCCGTCCCCCAGGCCCGGCCCGCCCCTGCACGCCTCTGCGCCGCGTGGCAGCCCCGCGCCCCGGCTGGCCGCACCACGTGTCCGCGCTGCCCTTCGCCGGCACCCGCAAAGATTTGGTTTCCCCCTTCCCGGGCCGCTGTAATTGTAAACCGCCGGGAGCCCGGGGCCTATATTTATCGCGAAACGCGTGTCCCCAAGGCCGCTGTGAGCGCAGCATCTGGCTGCCTCTTGAAAATTTTTGCCCCCTTTGCAAGGGGATTCCCCACTTCAATTTTTATTTTTTAAGCTCCAAGCCAGGACAGCTGGAGGGTACAAACTCCAAGAGAGGGCCATATTGTTTTTGAGAGCCTTTTGTCTTGGGGCTTTTGCGGTCCTCTGCAAGTCGTCCCGCCTCGGAGCCTCCCTGCTCCAGCCTCTCCCGGCATCGCTGGTGCCACCTGTGCGCTGCGGCGCGTGCCACAGCTCCTCGGAGCCCCTTTTGTCCTGCAGTAGGCCTTGTAAGAAGTCCTGGCGGGGCTCGGGGTAGTTGGGGGTGGGGAGATGAACGCTGCAGCCAGCAGCTACCCCATGGCCTCCTTATACGTGGGCGATCTGCACTCGGACGTCACCGAAGCCATGCTGTATGAAAAGTTCAGCCCTGCGGGGCCTGTGCTGTCCATCCGGGTCTGCCGCGATATGATCACCCGCCGCTCTCTGGGTTATGCCTACGTCAACTTCCAGCAGCCAGCTGACGGTGAGTAGAAGCGGTGTACACACATTCAGGAGAGTCCTAGGGACCTTGGGAGTCCTGTAGGCGGAGGCCCAACTGCCAGGGCTGGGGACCATAACAGCATGTTGCCAGAGAAGCCCTGGATGGAAGCAAGATGCATAGGATGAGAACCAGGCATGTGGTCTTGGCCCCCGCTTCAGTCTTCTTCTCTTGCTTACCTGATGACCTTGGGCTACTGGGTGGGGGTGGGGTAGGTTGGGGGTTGGAATCCAAGAAGATTGTAAATCAGAATCTGAATAAAGTGACTTGGCTATTCTAGCGTGTCTAGCCCCACTCAGTTAGAAGTGGGTCTGTTGTAGACCCTGGCATGAACTGGCCCTCCTCAGTGGATTAAAACACTCTCCAGAAGTGTAGGTTGCAAACCTGCTGGCTCTAAGCTGGGCCGACAGTTGGGATGGCTTTAGGGCCTTGGGAAGGAGAGCAATTTGATGCAGTATCCTTGAGGGGAGTTGCTAGTATCTCTAGCAGGTTCTACCAGGCTAGACCCCCATCCTCTCGTTTACTAGGGGGATTGATATGCTGCATGAAGCTCTATGAAGTTTAGGGAGGTGTCACTTGAAATGTACAAGGCAGTTAAAATTTTGTCTCACCTGTGCTTGTCAAAACCCCTTTTGAAGGAAAAAGAACTACAAGTTTGGCTGACAGGGAGTTGGTGCAGTGGAGGCTGCAGGCAAGCCACAGTAAGCCCAGAAACCCAATGGGGGCTGCATATGACTCCAGATTAAAAAGGGACCAACTGTAGAAACTGGAGTGGGGGCAGGGCACAGTCCATTCCGTGGCAAAGGATCTCTAGGCCCCTACATCGGTCCCCACTTCATTAACTGTCCATGGGACAGAAGCTTACTTATTGCCCAGGTTGCAGCTGATACCAGAGTTGCTCTAGTTGATGTTAGGTGTTTTCTACTATTAATCATGGCACTTGGAACCTACTTCTATTGGCCACCAGGATATAAGGGGGTTGTATTGGAGTCCCTTAGCTGTTGCATGCTCTCTCACAACTTCTGAACAAAAGTTGTGTCTCTTAGAGAGCTAGCAGAAGCCATTGGTCAGTGTGTCTGCCAACGCATACCTCTGTAAGACTTCTCCCTGCTATAAATAAGCGTAGCCTGATTTGTCAAGCTAAGCTGACTCTGATGCTGTCTGAAATAGATCAGGAATTATGTTGGAATGGGCTCCTTTCCTGTTAACATGGTGGACCAGTTTTCAAGCTCCTACCTGACTGCCTGGTCTGTCTTGTCATCCCCTCTGCCTAGGCACAGTCTCCCACATGTGCTATGGGAAAGGTTGGGTGTAATACTCTTGACTGATTGGATGGTTGAATTTGTTGAGCAGTTTTAGGGAGCTTTTTCTCTTTCTTGACAATGATAGGGATTAAACTCAGGGTCTCGCACTTTAGGCAATTAATTAACCTAGGTACTGGGCATATGCTAGTCCTTGTCCCTCAGAAGCAAGCATGGGAGGGTGAGAAAGAGGCTTGCCTACTTTGGGTTTTGTTTTGTTTTTGAGACAAGGTCTCTTCTTAGTCTTGGCTGCCCTGGAGCTTACTATGTAAAAAGTAGATCAGGCTGGCCTCGAACTCTTGGAGCTGTCTATGCTTTTCATGTGATGGAACTTTTCCCCGGGGAGATGCGCCGTGCAACACGGATATCACCAAAAGTCCAGCTTTATGAACCAATGAGTTTTACTGGGGTTACTTGAAGGAATATGGGTGAGGGGTTGCTTACAGACAGCTGCATTACCAAACCCCCTCCAGCATGGGTGGCAGCTCACAAAGCTGGGAAACCTGGAGTGCAGTACACCGCCTGCAGGCCACTTAACAAGTTGGAGAGGTTCTCTCCAGGTACCTCAGCCGATGGACCTCGTCAGGACCACTTTGCTTGGCTCCTTTGCATTTTCCAGGAAGCTGGTCTGGTCTTGACAGGTTTTACAGCTTTTCTCCGGAGAGTCTTGGCGACCCAGCTTCCTTCCCTCTGGGGGAGCTATCAGCTTTTATTGCAGGGATGGCCCTAGTGAATCTGGTCAGTTTCAGGGACTTCCTGAAGCTAATTTGAGTTTTATGCCTTCCTGCTTATTTAATAAGGAGCTTTCTTCAGGATGAAATGTTTTAACTTGGGAAGTTTACACCGCATCACCGCTGGGATTAAGAGTCTCATGCCCAGCTGTCTAATTTGACTGGTTTTTGACAGTTGCCTCACCCAGGCTGACCTCAAACTTGTAATCTTCCTGTGCTGTGGTTTTAGGCTTGTGTAGTGTACCCTTTGACCCTGTTTTAATCTCATGGGGGATGCTTACTTAGTTCATGTTATTGCTTCAGTGAGGTCACTGGTGGTCACATAAGGAAAAGTGGACACCATATCTGGGCACTTTTGCTGCCACCACGCGTAAAGTATGTCATTGTAACACCAGGACTTTACCTTTTGGTCCTTGTCGATGTCTCTGGTGCCAGGTGGGCTTGGTTGGGCAGTCAAAGCAACCAAGCCTATAGGAGGCAGGGGCATCTGAGTTCTTAGGATTCCATATAGACTTCTAGTTAAACCTTTGAAAGTCCTAGTACCTCAAGGCCACAAGGTCTGAGCCCTCGGATAAAGGTGTGGCGGTTTACCCTTCCACTTCAAGTTTTGTTTGGTCTTTCCAGTATAAAAATAGGCAAGGCGTGGTGGCCACACGCCTTTAATCCGAGAACTCAGGCATACCCAGCTCTGAGTTCAAGGCCAGCCTAGTCTAAATATAGGTTCTAGAACAGCCAGGGCTAGAGAGAGACCTTGTCTGGAAAATAACAGAATTTTAAAAACTGGGTTGGGATCTCTAGTTAGTTTCTATGTACTTACTAGGTATATGGCTTAGTCACCCTTTTAGGTCAAGGTTGGTGGGCAGCAGTCCCTTGAACATGAGCTTACTCCATGGTGAGAATCTTGGTGCCCTGAAGCCATATTGATAGTTTTTCTAAATCAGGAATTAGTAGTTGAGTAATCTTTCTGGTGTGGCAACAGTCATTGTCTTGATTAGCATTCTTAATTAATGTGTGTCTCTCCTTGACAGCTGAGAGAGCCTTGGATACCATGAACTTTGACGTGATTAAGGGAAAGCCAATCCGTATCATGTGGTCTCAGAGGGATCCCTCTTTGAGAAAGTCTGGTGTGGGAAATGTCTTCATCAAGAACCTGGACAAATCTATAGACAACAAGGCACTGTATGACACTTTCTCTGCCTTTGGAAACATCCTGTCCTGTAAGGTGAGCATCCCCCAAATGTTAGGGAATAAGAGTGGCTGCATCTTGAAAACAAGATAAGTGCTACAGCTGGGTGTGGTGTGTTCTCAAGGCTACCTAGATAGGAGTTATCTGGGGAGTTCAAGACCAGCCTGGGGTATAGAAAGACTCCAAACAAGATAGCGTCAAAGGTGGGTGCTTTAGAATTCAAGACAATTGGGTGTGATAACTTTTTAAATTCTGGAAATGGATTCTTTTTCTTTCATTAGCACCTTAGTGACATGTAGGTGTAGTGGTTTCCTTATGGCGTTTCATGCATATGTATCTTGATAATACCATTCCTCCATTACCTTCTCTTAGCCTAGTCCCCATAATCCTGTCCCTAGTTCCAGTGCATTTCATTAGGGTAGTTCACAGTTTCCTCCCCCATTGCTGTGTAAAGCCTCTGAGGTCCAACGAGCTTTACCCCCAGCCCTCTCTACCTTTGAGATGTCTCACCACGGTGCCTAGTCTGGCGTTGATCTTGTGATTGTCCTGAGTAGCTGTTACTGGCTCACCCACTAAGGTGGACCCCACTCTGGGAATGGACTCTTCACAGCAGAGCCTGTAGAAAATCTTAGCTACAGCCCTGTGGAACCCAATGGGGTTTTTGCTTTGGGGGGTTTTCGAGATAGTTTCATGGTGTAGCCTTGGTTGACCTAGAACCACCTCTGTACATCAAACTTGCCTACAACTCACACAGGTGTCCTGCCTCTGCCTCCTGAGTGCTGGGGGTTAAATGTGACACTACTCCAGGCGACTTAGAACTCTGTGTAGCATATGGCCAAGGATGACTGAACTGATGCTGTGCTTTTCTAGCTCCCAAATGCTAAGATTACACAGGTCTGTAATCTACCATCCACAGCTTGTGTGGTACAGGGGTTGAGCCCAGGGCTTATTTTTTCAGGCAAGCAGTCAGCAAGAGCAAGATGAACTCCAGATATTTGTAAGGTGTTCTGTGTGCTTTCATGTTACCCACTTTTGGAAGCTTGAACAGTTTTCATTTGGGATTGGGGAGGTGGAACCTTACTCCAGAAACTTTACTCAACTTATAAGAGTCTATAGTTAACTGTACTCCGTAACCTTCACGTGGTGGCTGAGACTTAATTCTGAGCACCTTGGGTGCTCTTTCCTGGGTTTGGGTTTTTTCCTATTTTCCATGCTGATGATTGAACTAGGGACCTTGTTAAGTGCTTTGTAGGTGCTCTAATACTGAGTTACAGTCTCCAGTCCCTGCCTCCTCTCTTTTACTAAGTATTTATGAACAAATGTCATGCCCTGCCTATGGATGGCAGGGAATGAACTTGACTGTAGGCTTGGGGGCAAACACTCATTGACCCATCCCTAGCCGCCCCCCGCCCCCCAGCAGGATCTTATTCTCTAGGCTGGCCTCATGTCACGTGAACATCAAGCTGTTGCCTGTCCCAAGTGCTGGCATTACAAGCTTGTCACCACATTCAGCCAGGTCTTTTTTTTTTTTTTTTTTCCTTTTTAATAAAAGAACATTTGGAAGAAAACAAAACAAACCCTGGGCTGGGCGGGAAACTCATTTGGTAAAGTTTGCTGCACAGGAAAGGATCTGAGTTTGTTCCCTAGGACCCATGTTAAACTGGGCATGCAACCGTGCATGGATGTTACCAGAGTTGGGGAGGCAGAAACAGGATTCCTGGGGCTTGCCTGTCAGTCTGGAGAGGCCCTGTATCCAAAAAAATACACCTGAGGCTCACCTTGCTGGCACAGAAACACAAAGTAGGATAGAGACAGACTAATGGTGGCAATCATTTGAAAGTGGTAGTGTTTGGTGCTGCAGGGGTCCCAACTGGTGCATCTGGCCAGTGGCACTCAGGTGCTCTGCCTTTCCTCCAACAGGTGGTCTGTGATGAGAACGGCTCTAAGGGCTATGCTTTTGTCCACTTCGAGACCCAAGAGGCCGCCGACAAGGCCATCGAGAAGATGAATGGGATGCTCCTCAATGACCGCAAAGTGTGAGTGTCCCAGTCTGGAGGACAGCCACCGCATGGGCCAGCCGTGGCCCCACCTCCGTATTAACTGGCACACACAAGGCGGCTACTGGTTCTCTCGGCCCAAGTGTGGCCTGCTCCTACCTCTCCACTCCAGGGCTGGTGAGTCTCCCTGCCCGAGCCATGGCAGCCCTTTTGACTTGCCACAGTTGGCTCCATGCCTGAGCCATGGCCTGCCTGCTGCCTCTCCCTTAAGGCATTCATCTGTGGGTTTTGTGAGCATCAGCAAGTGGGGCTGGCTAGAAGACAGCTCTGAGCCCACTCTGAGCAGGGGTCTTGGCCAGCGGCAGAGTGGAGAGGCCCTGGGCTGACCAGGAGCTGGACATTAGCTACATAACCTCAGCTTTCATTGACGCATTGTTGCCCGTGGGGCTCTTGCTAGTTTTTGGCACCAAATTGAATTTTCTCTAGTTCTTTCCTCTGACCTGCAACATTTCACTGTCCGTTTAATTGGCATATGGTGAAAAGTCCATCCCTTTCGGAGACACTGCATGACGTCTTGTCATTGCTGTGGGGTTGGGAACAAAACTTAGCAGAGCCATGTAGGGAAAGGCATTCTATATTCTGTACTATTACTGCATTTTGGCTATTAGAAGCAACAGCCATTTCTCTGTCCTTTGGGGTATGGAATAGGCAAGGCTGTGTTTGTCTGTGTGCTGGGTGTGTGGAAATACTTTCCTGTTAGGGTTACTAAATGATAGAGATGGGACGCAAAGGTCACCTGATTGCAGCTGTTCCGCTGCTGGACTAACCACTGTTAACAGTTTGGCTTGTATCCTTCCAGACGTTTTCTATGCATTTACATAGATGCACAGAAATGAACGTTTTAAAAACATGGTCTTCAGGTTTCTTCACGAAGGCAGTGTGATGTGGTAGGAGTGGCCCTGGTCTGAACCCGGAGCCCTGGGGCTGATCCTTGCAGGACAGCCCCTGCCTCTTTCTTTTTCTGCTGGGGACTTGGGGCATCTGAGCTTGATCTCATGGTGGATGGGGTCCTCGAGTGTTTTAACTTCTCTTGTCAGCCTTAATCTGCATTCCTTTGGGCCCCTGGAAATTTGTGTTTTGTTCCTTCTGAGTAATCACCATTGTTCATGGTTTCTCTAGGTTCGTGGGCAGATTTAAGTCCCGCAAAGAGCGGGAAGCCGAGCTTGGAGCCAAGGCCAAAGAATTCACCAATGTTTATATCAAAAACTTTGGAGAAGAGGTGGATGATGAGAATCTGAAAGAGCTCTTCAGCCAGTTTGGTAAGTTGAGGCCAGGAACCCACGTGACCATTCTTGTCCTCATCACCATCAGCCCAAGACATGGTCTGTTTTCACTTAGGACACAAGGGCACTTGTGTCAGGGTCAGAGGAGGAATCTAGAGTGTGGGCCTTTTTCTCTTGGCTTCGTCTTACTGAGCTTCTCCTTTTTGTAAGGTTACCCCAGAAGCTTGGTTGCTTTTTAGACCAGATGTGGTGCCTCTTTCTGTCTCAGACCCATCTGGGCTCAGCCAGAGATTTGCTCCAGCTGAGTTAGTAACAGGAAGTCCTCTTGCCCTGTGGTACATAGGGTGTCCATAACTATTCTGTCCTTTGGTGATAGGTAAGACCCTAAGTGTCAAGGTGATGAGAGACTCCAGTGGGAAGTCCAAAGGCTTTGGCTTTGTAAGTTACGAGAAACACGAGGATGCCAATAAGGTGAGTGCTCTGCGAGTGACGAGCCTGTGTGCGGTACCTGGTGCATCACAGAGCAGTGGTTAGTGGTGGGTGTGCAGCTCTGCCCAGCATCGGCGCTAATGCCGGTCCACAGCTATGTAGTTGACTGTCACCGTGGATACTGTTGGAAGATTGGGACAAATAGTTGTTCCCACTCTTGGGTAGGGAAACTAAATCCTTTTGGCTGGGTGGGGCAGTGTACCGGACCCTTAACCTACAGTTACCTGAAGACTCATGGCCCTGGCCTAAACATATACAAATACTGGGTTTAGGAACCACACTACCCCACCCCACCACCCCGAGAGCCCTCTGCACTAAATCTTTCCCAGGCCTGCTGTTTGGTGCCGGTCTGGGGACAGACGGTGCCACAGTAGAGCAGAGGAAATCCAGACGGGTCGTTGCCATCTGCCTTGGGACCTGTCTCTACAACTCTGCCACACTCCTTGAGAATGAAGATATTTTGAAGATGCTAAAGCTAAGGATAGGAATTCAGAACAAAGGATGTATCTGGACCAGTAACTGATTTAGATGCTAACTCCACTTTACACATGAGTGTGGGGTTACAGTGTAGCAGGCTTCAGAGATCGAGTAATGCAGATTATCAGTCCAGCAGGGAAGGCTTTTCCTGTTGTACTGGACTTTGCTCTAGACCGTGTCTCTGCATTACCTGTGTTTTCATTAAAGATGTATATTTTCTCTAGGCTGTGGAAGAAATGAATGGAAAAGAAATGAGTGGGAAAGCCATATTCGTAGGCCGTGCACAGAAAAAAGTAGAACGGCAAGCTGAACTAAAACGGAAATTTGAGCAGCTGAAGCAGGAGAGGATTAGTCGGTACCAGGTGAGGTTGGCTGCCTTCTAGAAGGTGTTGATGGGGAATGGTTTCAAAGTGCCCCTAGTGTTGTAGACTTCTGTTGGGGCCGGGCAACTGCATTTGTTCCCCTGCAAAGGTAAGGTTTAAAGGTTGTCACCTCCCAAATCATTGCAGAGCAGGCCTCTGTGTCTGAAAGTGTCCACTTTCTGCTCTTTGCTGTGTGGATTCATTTTCCCTAAATTGATGCCCCTTTTGCAGTAGCAGCTACAAGAACCCTGTAGGGTGAGTGGTTGGCCAGAGCCCTTACGGAAAAGGTGGCTGCATCCTTAGCTAACTGCTTTAGTGCAGGAGTTGCCTCGCGCCTGTGTCAGAATCCAGAGAGGTTTTGTTCTGAGGTAGAGTTTTACTATTAACTCAGGGTGGCCTGAAGGAAGTCACTGTGTACCTTAGGCTGACCTAGAACTCTCAGCACCCTTCCTTCCTTCCTTCCTTCCTTCCTTCCTTCCTTCCTTCCTTCCTTCCAACAGCTGTTGGAGTGGGGGCTGCAGGTTTTGGTTTTGTCTTTTTAAGTTAGGGTCTTGCTCTGAGGCCTGGGCTGGCCTCAAACTCTCAATAGTCCCCTACCTTGGCCTTGTACAAGGGTTACAAGCAAGAGTTGTTTGTGGTTGGTTGGTTTTGGTTTTTTGAGACAGGGTTTCTCTGCATAGCCCTAGCTGGCCTGGAACTCACAGAGATCCACTTGTCTCTGCCTCCCAGTGCTGGGATTAAAGGTGTGCACCAGCCACTGCCTGACTACAGGCAAGAGTTTTAACTTGACAGGTTCCTAAGGGCCCAGAGAAGTGCTTGTATATAGAGATGTAACTAACAAAACCCTTCCCCAGGGAGTGAATCTCTACATAAAGAACCTGGACGACACCATTGACGATGAGAAGTTAAGGAAAGAGTTTTCTCCTTTTGGATCAATCACCAGTGCAAAGGTAATAGCATGGGTTTGGAAACAGGTTTTTGTTGTTGGGTTACTGGGGTTAGTTGTGGTCCAGAGTACAGTGTTCTAGCATTCCTCCTTCAGATGCCCCTGAGAGTCATGCTCTGGAGAAGTGGGCTTGTGATGTGTTGTCTGTTTGCACTGGAGTTTGCAGTCTCACCCAGTTAACCCCTGTAATCCCCACAGCACTCAGATCTTTCCCAGGCCTGCTGCTTGGTGCCTGTCTGGGGACAGACGTTGCTACAGTAGAGCAGAGGAAATCCAGACGGGTCGTTTCCATCTGCCCTGGGGCCTGTCTCTACAACTCTGCCACACTCCTTGAGAATGAGGTTTTAAAAATTTAGTGGGCCTTTGACAGGAAGGTTTGGCTGGCAGCTGTAGTTATGTGGGCATGGTTTGCAACCAGTCCTTGGCACTTAGGGAGTGTGACAGACTGGTGTCTAGTAGTAGTGGGTCAAGGCCTAACACAATTCACTGCTTGATAGAGAGAGGCACATGCAGCAGCTGCCACGGGTCTTTAGATAGAAAGAAGGTTGGGTGGTGGGGATTTGGTGGCCTTCTGTGTAGGGTTTTACCATTTGTTTTGGTGTGGGGTTTTGTTGGTTGTATTTTTCATACAGGGTCTCACTTTGTAGTCCTGACTATTTTAGAACTCACTATATAAACCAGGCTGGCCCAAAACTCAGATTCACTTGCCTCTGCCTCCTGGATGCTGGCAAGGTGTGTGCTGCTGTGCCCTGCTGTGGGATGTTTTAAATGATACCCCTTATGGAAGGCTGGCAAAAAGAACCCTGGCAGGTGAAGTGAATGGCTCCAGAATGGCTGTGGAGGTGATAACCATGTTGATAGCCCTGGCAAACTTTTCCTGGTTCCTCTTGGTGTCACCCACTTGACTGGCCCTGTTGGTGTATCCCCCTGCAAAACCCTATGCCTTAAATTCCCAGGCCCATTTTCAAGCCAATGACAGGGCACTGTTCCATGGGTAGAAATTGACCTGGTAACACACTGACCTTAGTGGGCTAAAGGTGCCAACACACACAAGACACAGGAGAGCAGTAACCCTTCAGTAAAGGGGAAGACTGGAGAGGCTGGCTCTGCAGAAGACCACAAGGATTGACAGCTGTGGTTATTCAGAGTTGTCTTAGACTGTGGGAACCGAGGCTCGGGGCTGGGTTTCCTGTCCTCCAGGTAACTGCCTCTCAATGACATCTTAGTCATTGACCTGGAAAAAAAAACTGAAAACCTCAAGAGTTTTTTTTTTAACATGGGGTTTCATAGCTGGTCTTAAGTGGAGCCTCCTGCCTCTGTCTCCTGAGTGAATCTCAGGGCTGGTCTCTTTTTGTAGGTGATGTTAGAAGATGGAAGAAGCAAAGGTTTTGGCTTTGTCTGCTTCTCCTCTCCTGAAGAGGCGACCAAAGCTGTCACTGAGATGAACGGACGCATTGTGGGCTCCAAGCCGCTGTACGTCGCCCTGGCCCAGAGGAAGGAAGAGCGGAAGGCTCACCTGACAAACCAGTACATGCAGCGTGTGGCTGGGATGAGGGCACTCCCTGCCAATGCCATCTTAAATCAGTTCCAGCCTGCAGCCGGTGGCTACTTTGTGCCTGCAGTTCCACAGGTCAGTCTGCTAGGAGATTGTAGCAGCTGAGGGGAGGGGTTTTGGGGGTACTAGTGTTCAAATAAGAAGTTAACCTGTGATCATTCACACTACATGGTCAGTGAGGTGGAGTATAACTGACCCGTCCTTTAGAGTACCTTTGACCCAAATAATGAACCTAGTGGTGAGATTCTGGTGTGGGTTCAAGGTCTTACAGTTTGGGTGCTCCTCCCCTACAGGCTCAGGGAAGACCGCCATATTACACGCCTAACCAGTTAGCACAGATGAGGCCTAATCCACGCTGGCAGCAAGGCGGGAGACCTCAAGGTAGGTGGCAGGAAACAGGGCTTTGCTCACCAGGGTATGCCTGGTTCCACATGCTTCTCTGCAGCCCAGCACCTGGTCCACCTTGGCTTTCCCGTGATGAGCGCTCTTGTCTCTTCTAGGCTTCCAAGGAATGCCAAGTGCTCTACGGCAGTCTGGGCCTCGGCCAGCTCTTCGACATCTGGCTCCAACTGGTAATGCTCCGGCCTCTCGTGGCCTTCCTACTTCCGCTCAGAGAGTCGGTGAGCAATCTGGCCTATAGGAGTATGCCGGGGAGGGTGAATCCATGACTAGCTCTGCCTTGGCTCCCTCAGGCTGGGGCTTTAGCTGTGTGCTTAGGTACTAGGTTCTTCCATTCAGGAGCAGTGACAATGTGGGTCCTGGTATGTTGGTTACTTTGAACATTGTTTGCATCAGTGTCATGTACGTGAAAGGTCCATCAGAAGTATCAATATACAGACAACATGCTGTTGAGGGTGGGAGACAAGGAAACTTTGGAATGTGTCATTCTAAATGTGCAAAGACTTTTGTGGCATCCTTTGGCCCTGAGAGGGACATGTGTGATCATGTGTTGGAATTCTTCCATGGGACGTGGCCAGTTGGGCATCTGCTGCCAACACTGATGTGCGTTTGCTGGTCTGTTGTAGGGTCTGAGTGCCCGGACCGCTTGGCTATGGACTTTGGTGGGGCTGGTGCCGCCCAGCAAGGGCTGACTGACAGCTGCCAGTCTGGAGGTGGTATTGGATGCACACAGAAGGGGAAAGCTGGGATTTGACGGGCCTCTGCCCAGGCTGATACGCTTTAATGACACTTGTTCTCTCCACAAGGCGTCCCTACAGCTGTGCCAAACCTTGCACCTCGTGCTACAGTTGCTGCTGCTGCCCCCAGGGCTGTGGCTCCGTACAAGTATGCCTCCAGCGTCCGCAGCCCTCACCCTGCCATTCAGCCGCTGCAGGTGAGGCTCGCCAGAGCTGTGAACTATGAAGGCATTCATCCTGTTTCTGCTCAGTTTTTGAAGATGCCTCGTTTTGATTCCTCTTAACAGGTGTTAAATGCCTGCTCTTCTGTGTGGTGATTCCCAAATCATCACTGTCTCTGAGAGTAACAGGCTTGAAAGCCTTCTGATTAGTAGCGTTCAGAAATCTTTGTGACACCTGCTTACTTGGCTCTGAGCCTCTGGTTACCTTCACATCCAGTGACCTAATTGGTCCTTGCTTGTTTTGCAGGCAGTTGGTAACCTCTGACTTGTTTAAGACAAGTCTCTACCATCCCAGGTATCTTCAGAGCTAGGGACTGGCTCAGCTGGCAGTCCCTAAAGGCTCAGTCATTCTCAGATGTGGATCCCCAGAACCCACATGAAAAGAGCTGGGGAAGAGGGCAGTGGATACTGTGCTTACTGTGTAAGCATGTAGACCTGAGTTTAGGTTGTCAGCACACATGTAAGAGCTGCATTGTGGGGCCAGAGACTGACAGATCCTTGGAGTTACAGGCTGGTTAGTAGAGCCAGAGTAGTGAGCTCTAGGTATAAGAGACCAAGTCTTAGAAAATAAGAGTGTTGGAGGAAGACACCTGACTGACATGCATGCACACAGCACAGAAAGGGCTGGGCAGTGTGAAATGTCTTTGGAATGTCAGTATTGGGGGATCCCTGAGGTGTGCTGGCTGACCAGACTAGCCCACTAGGAAGGTTCCACACCAGGGAAGACACTCTCTCTGCTAAGAAAGGTTAGTGAGGTGCCTGAGGAACAAGCCCCAAGGTTGGCCTCCCCTACACAAATATACAGTCACCCAAAAGGGTAGGCTTCAGAATGTTCAGAGCTTTAGCTGCCTAGGCTGTGAGCCAAAGCACAACCTGTTGTCTCACAGCTTGGTTGCAGTTTGCTCTGACTGGGTCTTGCCCAGATAACTTCAGGAGTATAATAAGCTACTTTGTGAATTATTCCTTGGTGTCTTCTATGTTCTCTCCAGTGGAGGTTTCTTGGAACTTTACTAATTCACCTATGAGGCCTTTTAGGGATCTAGCAACACCACTGTTGGATATTAATAATCCTCTCTCAAGTAATGCTAATACACTAAAAACACCTGGACCAAGCCCCGGTCCTGTAGGGAAAAGTTAAATTTAGCCAGGATATTGGCATATCCTAGAATCTTGGTGCTGGGATGGTAGAGACAAGAGGAAGTTGAAGGGCAGCACTTAGGTACCGACTGAGTTCAAGGCCAGCCTGGGTTAGAGTGTGCAGAAAACCAAAACCTCAGGTAAGGGGGATGATGGAGTATGTTTAGGAATGTTTTGATTTCTCTCTTTGGCTCTTGGCTCCATTTGTACTGGAAATAACAAACGTAAGGGAAACAGAGGGCTGCATGCACAGACAATTTACTGTGAAATGAAACTGGAACGGGCTTGTAATCCTAGCCCTTGCTTGGCACTTGGAGGCAAAAGGATTAAGAATTCAAGGCCATTCAAGACTGTGAAAAATCACAATTGTTTCCTGTGGCCTGGGTTTTAATGCAGGCCTTGCTTTGTGAGGCAGGTTTGCTTGATCAGGACCTCAGCTTCTTCCCCTTCTGATAACTTGTCATGCACAGCTAGTTTTATGCTGCATACCATTCTGTCTTTGTTCCCCAGAGACAGGACTGCTGCCTCCACTCCTTCCTTAGTGCTAACCTCACTGCCTATCCTGGTTCACAGGCCCCCCAGCCTGCAGTCCATGTCCAGGGTCAGGAACCCCTGACTGCCTCCATGCTGGCTGCAGCACCCCCCCAGGAACAGAAGCAGATGCTGGGTAAGTCCGCCTCCTTACAGAAGGAAGGATGCCAGTTGGTGCTGCTGGGATTGGACACTTGTGACAGCCACTGTTCTGCCCACAGGAGAGCGTCTGTTCCCACTTATCCAGACAATGCATTCAAACCTGGCTGGAAAGATTACAGGAATGCTACTGGAAATCGACAACTCTGAGCTGCTGCACATGCTGGAGTCCCCCGAGTCCCTCCGTTCCAAGGTGACATCATGGTTTAGTGTTCGGGAATAAGGTGGGGCGTTCAGAAAGGCTGCTGCTGGAGCCCGGTGCTCCTCTACTCATTTACTAAGTCTGGGTGCTAGGGAAAGACAGTGGCGTGTCTCCTCACAGTCCCTGAACATCCGGGGGTCTTTCACAGGTGGATGAAGCTGTGGCAGTCTTGCAGGCTCATCATGCCAAGAAAGAAGCTGCCCAGAAGGTGGGCACTGTTGCTGCTGCTACCTCTTAGACAAGAAAAAAGTATGTTAATGTTTTCTGCACCTTTGGTTTTTTTCAGATAGGGTCTTGCCATCTGCCCCAGGATGATTCGCTCCTGGGTTCAGCCTCCAGGATGCTGGGGGGTTTTGTATCCATAACACAGTATCTGTCCATGTGGATAAGGCAAGCGATCACTAGTGCCCAGTTGTTAGTCTGAGCAACCTAGAAGAACCTGACCACCCATACAACAAAGGGAGTTTCCTTAGAAACATCTAATCTTAGATGTTTCCTTAGCATCTGATCACCTGGCTTGGTCAGCACATAAAAGTGAATAATCTTCCTGGCCTGAAATAGTGGCGGAGAAAGGCAGTTGTCACAGTCACATCATAAAACCTGCCTGCTGTCTATATGCATGTTTTGTACATACCCTTCTAGCTTGGTGTCTCAGGTTGTGTGTCTACTGCCTAGCTGGGAGTGCAGTGTGCAGAGAGAGATGTGGGGATTACAGTCCTGTTAGAACAGAACAGGCGCAGACTGCAGTGACATCTGAGAGCTATGGCTTCTGCACGCACGGTTTAGGAGAGACCACCCTTGATAGGGAAAAGGAGAGGTGACAGAGTTGAAGTCTGGCGGATGGGAGCGGCTGGGGCAGATGGCTCTGGGTCTTTAACAGGCTTATTTCTGTTGGTGCTTCTCTTTTAGGAGTCAAAAGCCAAATAACCCCTCATGGCCTCCAGCTAAGGTCTGAAGACTTCCTAAGTTTGTGGACCTCCACACCAAGAACCAAGTTACAAATTCAATAGGTCATTTTGTATCAAAAGGTCAATTATGAAGCACCTAGAATTTTTCAATTAAAAGAATATATTCTCTGGGTTCTGTTGTGGCCCAGATGATAACTTTTTTTTCTATTGTGGGTTCTGGTTTTTTTTTCCCCATCCAGAAATTGGTTTTGATGTACCCACGACTTAAGTTTCTCAATAAAGGAAATAAAATCTACAAGTCTGGCTGTTGTGTGTCTTTGTGTGTTGCCAACCGGTTTCTTTTGTTAGAACTACTGTCAGGCTCTGAATGTCTTTTTTGAGAACTGGGTTAGTAAGTATGCTGTAATTTAAATGTGGCTTGGCATGTACCAAGCCCTGGGCTCATGGCCAACACCTGTGATCCCGGCTGGTGTCAGAATGATCAGGAGTTACAGGACAGTGATAACCCAGTGAGTTTGAAGCCAACTCAGCCCAAGCATGAAAAAGTAGAGTTTCTAGCATAGTCTCAGTATTTCTGGACACAGAAATTGAGGCTTAGAACCATCTTAACTCCAGGGGATCTGAGACCTGCCCTCCTTGGGCACCTTGTACACATACACAGAGCTGCAGTTACATCTTAAAAGATGGGGGTTGATAGAGAAAATCACCTCACCTTTGACCTCACTCTGAGATACTTTACACACAGGTGATGGAAAAGTTAGACTACAAGTGGTTAACTGAGAAAGGCAGGGATGTGGTAGGTGGGTGCTTTGTAAAAGCTTATCAGGTTTGGTTGTACACTTCTGGAAAGGAAAGCAGGTTTCACTGAACAAAAAGGTGCAGTGTTGTAAGACCTCTTGGAGCCTGGGGGGTGGGGGGTGAGGGGAGGATCTGTTTCTTTTCCAGCTTCTAAGGCTCATGCCACGGGCATGTGACCCCTTTGTCTTCAAACCCAGCAGTGGACAGTTGAGGCTGCACTCTGCCTGCCTCTAGCCCCCAGCTCTGCAGTTTGGGGGTGCATGTCACTGACTCCTGTAAATTTAGGACTGACATCTCCAGGCTGTGTAGCAGCTGCTCTACTGAGCTTCCCCAAAGAACACTTGAGTATTCTGGCCCAGTGTTTTCTCTTGTCTCTGATCAGCATTTTCTTCTTGTTCTGCTGTGCTGACATTGAACTTCCTGTAGGCTTCTGTATGCACATATGTATATACATACCTGAACATAAAGGATAAGATTTTTTTTTTTCACTCAGCACTAGTTGAGAGGAAACAGGTCATTATGCCCCATTATACTCCTAAATTCTTAATTTTTTAAGTTTAATTTTTAAATTTTGTTACTTTCACTGAGTCACCCTGGTGGGCTTCTAACTCACTGCCTCTTCCTGAGTTCTAGGATCAAAGGTGTGGGCAAAGAAACCCAATTTTAATATATTCTTGTGAGCCATAGAACAGCCTGACCTGGAAGGCACTGCCTCCTGAGTGCTGGGATTAAAGGCGTATGACCATCTTAATGACTTATTTGTGTGTGGGGTTTTTTTTGTTTGTTTGTTTGTTTTGTTGTTGTTTTTCCAGACAGGGTTTCTCTGTGTAGTCCTGGCTCTCCTGGAACTCACTCTGTAGACCAGGCTGGCTCTGTAGACTCAGAAATCCACCTGCCTCTGCCTCCCAAGTGCTGGGATTAAAGGCGTGTGTGTGTGTGTGTTTTTTTAAGATTTATTTATATGAGTACACTGTCCCTGTCTTCAGACACACCAGAAGAGAACATCAGATCCCATTAATGCACCAATAACACATGTGGTATGCAGAGATATAAGAAGGCAATACCCTCTGACCTCTGTGGACACCAATAACATGTGGTATGCGAACATACATGCAGGCAAAACACCTGTCACACACTTTAAAGTTCTAAAGGTTGAAAACCATGCCAGGAATTCTACATGAAATTGCTTCTGCCTTTAACTCCCTCCAGCTCAGTGGTAGGCATGGCTTGTCATTGCTGGAACAAAGTCAGGGACTGGAGCAACCCTGAGGAGGAAGGGGTCTCTGTTTCTCACTGCAGGGAAGGCATGTTCATGGGGCAGATCAGGGGCAGGTGTCACCTTCAAAGGCCACCCCTAGTGATTCAAGCAAACCTCAATAACTGATCCTAGCAAATTCTTAGGTTTTGTTTTGTTCTTTTTAGGTATTCAAACTTTTCTTTGATGTAGCAGCTTCTGGAATTCAGTCAACATTAGGTCTTGGCTTCCTTCCCCTTTCCTAGTCCATGTGGTCACTGACCATCATTGATTCAGTCAGGACCCTGTGCATGGCCTTGTAGGCAGTGTCTGTTATAATGCACATTTAGAGGTCTGATGTGTTAGCCAGAACTCTTCCCTTGAGAAGCTTCCTATACCGAATAGGATTCTAGCAGTCACCCAATGTGTATGAGGCTTCCTTACCAGAGCATGGGTGATGGATGACTGACAGGAGGTATCCTCAGACAGCTGTAATGGAGAACATAGCAAGAATGAATGGTTTCCCCACAGCCATAGAGATAGAGTACCCCCCCCCACACACATCCCCATTAACCTTCCCCAATTTGTATTGTATACTCTAGGACTTCCTAAGACCCTGAAGCCACATGCAATTAGGGCAGAATTGCATACAAGTGTGTGTGTGTGTGTGTGTGTGTGTGTGTGTGTGTGTGTGAGAGAGAGAGAGAGAGAGAGAGAGAGAGAGAGAGAGAGAGAGAGGTGGATCTCTGATTTTGAGACCAGCTTGGTCTACATAGTGAGTTCCAAGACAGCCAGAGATACATAGAACCTGTCTCAAAACAAGATTTTTTTTTTTTTATTATCTGTTCTGTGTGTATACATGTCAGTGAGTGTGGGTGCCCGAGGAGGCCAGAAGAGGGCATCTGAGCTGGAGTTACATGCAGTTGCTTTATTTTGCTTTTGGTACTCACTGTGTAGATTAATTGGTCTTAAACTAGCAGGAATCTTCCTGCCTCAGCCTCTCAAGTATTTTAGGTATATGTGATGGTTTGAACAGGTTTGATCCCCAAATACTGATGTGTTTGAATGCCCATGGGGAATGGCATTATTAGGAGCTATAGCCTTGTTGGAGGAGGTGTGGCCTTGTTGGAGGAAGTGTGTCACTGTGGGGGAGGTGTGGCCTTGGAGGAGGTGTGGCCTTGCTGGAGGAAGTGTGTCATTGTGGGGAGGGCTTTGAAGTCTCCTGTGCTTAAGCTCTGTCTGGTGTAGAGTCCAATTTCCTCCTTGCTGACTTTGGATCAAGATGTAGAACTCTTGTCTCCCCCAGCACCATGTCTGCCTGCACACTGCCATGCTTTTAGCCGTGATGACAATGGACTAAACCTCTGAAACTGTAAGCCAGCCTCAATTAAATGTTTTCCTTTATATGAGTTGCCTTGGTCATGGTGTCTCTTCACAGTAATAAAGCCCTACCTAAGCCAGTATGCCATCACCATCTTTCTAATTAAAACTTTATTTTATTTTATAGTGTGTGTGTGTGTGTGTGTGTGTGTGTGTGTGTGTGCGCGCGCGTGCGTGTGTGTGTGTTTATGGAAGCAAGCGAGAGCAGATGCCTCCACAGGCCAGTGGTATCTGATCCCAGTGGTGCTGGGATTACAGGTGGCTTTGAGTCATCTGATATGGGTGCTGGGAATCAAACTCAATCCTCAGGAACTGTGTTTTGTGTTCTTACCTGCTGAGCCATCTCTCCAGCCCCTTCCCAGCAGTTGCCCCCATGTTGGAGCTGGGCACTGAAGCCAGCAGGCATGCTGTATACACAGACGCACCACCAGTGAGCCAACTGTTTAATCCTAGATCCTGCATGTCTTTGGGTATTAAGTCTTGTGTGATATCTGAGGCACACAGACATTTCTCCTGGTTTATCAGGCCATGGTTTTTATTCTTTTACTTTGTTTATAATTTATTTATGCTGTGTAAAGACTTGTTTTTAGGGGATGGAGAGATGGGTCAGAGGTTAAGAGTGCTGGCTGCTCTTCCAGAGGTCCTGAGTTCAATTCCCAGCAACCACATGGTGGCTCACAGCCATCTGTAATAGGATCTGATGTCCTGTTCTGGTCTGTGTGAAGACAGCAACGGGGTACTCATATACATAAAATAAAATCTTTTTAAAAATATTAAAACTTGTTTTTAATGTAATAAAACTTTTTTTTGGTTTGGTTGTTTTGAGATAGGGTTTCTCTTTGTAGCCTGGCTGTCCTAGAAATTACTCTGTAGATCAGGCTGGCCTCAAACTCAGAGATCTGCCTGCCTCTGCCTCTCAAGTACTAAGATTAAAGTTGTGAGCCACCACCAGCTTGTAATTAAAATTTGTTATCATTTTTTTAAGATTAAGATTTCACTGTGTATTCCTAGATGTAGACTAGGCTGGCCTTGAACTCACAGAGATCTGCCTGCCTCTGTCTGCAGAGTGCTGAGATTAAAGGTATGTATCACCCTAGCTATTGTTTTTTGGAGACATGATCTCATATAGCCCAGGCTGGTCAGAAACTCACTCTGGAGCACAGAATAGCCTTGAACTCCTGGTTATCCCACTTTTTATCTCTTAATTTCTGGTGCTACAATGATCTGCCTCCATTCCTGGTTTTGTTTTTGGTTAGTTGGTTTTTAAGACAGGGTCAAGCTTGTTAGTTTGGCCAAAGATTATGACATACCATGAAGGCAGTTTTCCAAGCGGCCTCTAGAGGGCAGCACTACTCCGCTGAGAGCCTCTGTCCTGCCCCATAAAACTTCCTCGGCTGTGTTGAACTTGTCTCTCAGTTGAGTCTTCCATCTGATGACGACATACCTTCCTGCTCTTGTCCAGATGCTTGTGGTCTTCAGTGGCTCCTACACAGACCCTTTAGACTTCTCAGATCAAAGCCACCCCAGTCCTCCTTTCTTCCTTTTTTCCCTCCCTCCTTCCTTCCTTCCCTCCCACTTCCAGTTTTAGTAGACACTACCACCTAGCCAGCTTGCTGCTCAGAGGCTTGGGGCTCATTCTTGGCATCCATCTGGACCCAGCTGGCTCCTCACCTCTGACCCTTACCACACAATCCTCCAAGGTACTCTTTCTGTCTCCAGGATGGCCTCTACCTCTTGGTAGTTTGGTCAGAAGCAATTTTTTTGTTGTTGCTTACACAGGCGCTTACTCTGTAGCTCTGGCTAGCTTGGAACTCACTGTATAGCCCAGGCTGGCTATGAATTTGCCATCCTGCCTCTTCTTCCAAGTCTTGGGATTATAGGCAAGTGCTATCATGCCTGGACAGATCATTACCCCCCCCCCTCATTTTTTAAATTTTTTAAAAATATTTTTTTCAGCTGGGTGGTGGTGGTGCATGCCTTTAATCCTAGCACTCAGAAGGCGAAGGCAGGAGGATCTTTGAGTCTGAGGCTAGCTTGGTCTACAGAAAGAGTTCAAGAATAGTCAGAGCTACACAGAAAAACCATGTCTCAAAAAACCAAATATATATATATATATATATATATATATATATATATATATTATTATTATTATTATTAATTGTCGTGTGTGTGTGTGTGTGTGTGTGTGTGTGTGTGTGTGTGTGTGTGATGCCTATATGGAAGTCAGAGCACAACTCTGGAGTTTTGTTTTTTTTTTCCAGACAGGGTTTCTCTGTGTAGTCCTGACTGTCCTGGAACTCACTCTGTAGACCAGGCTGACCTCGAACTCAGAAATCCGCCTGCCTCTGCCTCCCAAGTGCTGGGATTAAAGGCGTGTGCCACCACCGCCCGGCTGACCTCCATGTCTTAAATTCACTCTCTTTCAGTTAAGAAAATCTCATGTAGCCCAGGCTGGTTTCAAACTCACTATGTAGCTGAGAATGGTCTCATAGTCTGATCCTCCAGCTTTCTGAGGCCAGAGAAGGATGTCTGGTGGCTTGAGCAGCGTCTCTCACTGAAATGAAAGCTCAACATTTCAACCAGGCTGGCTGGGCATCAGGCTCTCGGAGCTGCCCGTCTCCCCGACCCCCAGTGCTGAGGTTGCAGGCATGGGTGCTGGGGATTCAAACTCCGATCCTCATGCTTGCCGTGAGAACCCCCCCTCCCCCGGGGTTGTCTACAGTCATCATTTGGGTGACTTTTCCCACTAGGTTATGAGTTTCCCCAGGGTTAGAACCTCAACAGGAGTTCTCATTACCACATAGCTAGTATTTTGCTGAATGAGAAGAGAAGCTGATGTTAAAAGATCAAAACAACTCTCATTAATCTGGTTCAACAGTGAGGAAGGACCAGGTAGCTCATCCATAAGGCTAAGGCATCTGAGAGGCTGAGCCAGCCTGCAGCGGCTGTTGACAGTCTGTGCAGACACACTTTAAGGGCTGACAGCAGAGTGAAGGGAGCCCATGCTTGTTTCTCTCAGACCCCTCCAAGGCCAACCTGGCCCAAACACACATGGTTTCCAGTTCTTCCCGACTTGAGCAAATCAGCCCGGCTGTATGGTGAGCTCAGGTGTTTGGAACAGTCGGAAGGCCCAGCTGTCTTGTAGCAGATTGAGGATGTCACCTGCCCCTGCCCTGGCTATAATCCTTGTGCAGGGTCTGGAGAAAGCACTCTGTGGTGGAGTTCCAGGTGCGTGTGTGGGATTCCTGAGTCAGCTCTTCCTGTGTTCCTTCTCTGTCACCCGATTTCTCTGCTCTGCCTGTGAAGGCCCAGAGCAGCAGGGATAAGTCAAAGCAGAAGGTCATTGCTGCCTGGAGGGAGGACAGCTGAGGGGGCTGTGCTCCTGTTCACCTCTGCTTTTGACCATGTGAACTCAGGAAGGAGGCGCTAGCTTCAGGAGTAGCGGTGTGAAGCAAGCCCATACGGCCTGAATCCTTCAGCTTGCTCAAGAACAGTTCTTCTGAAGTGCTGCCTGGCTTGGCTCGCTCTGGGCACTTCTCAGGTGTGGCTGGGGCCTGGGAGCCACTCCAGGTGTCCCCTCCTTACCATGAGCAGCTGTGCCTAGCCACTGGCTCTCCCAGACATGGGCTGCCACAAGCTGTCTTGGGCCACCTAAGGCTTCTGGGAAGTTTGTGTTGTTTGTTTTTGATAAATAAACCTTGGTTTTTGTAATGACCTCTAGCTAAGTCCCAGAGGTGGCTGCTGGGACAGTCCTGTTCCTCCTGCTGCTGAGACCTTAAGGAGACATCTAAGAGCTCAGTGCAGAAAGGTTGAAATCAAAAGTGGGCAGGAGCACCTTTGTTCTCCTGCTACCTGGCAGGCTACCAGGCTGACAGGCCAGTTTCTGCCCTCACACACTGGTGCTGTGTCTCATGAATGTCTATAGTCAGTCTCACATCTCACTCACCCACTGACCCACACCAGAATTTTTCTCCACAGGGTAGCCAGGGCCCTTCTTTTGCCAGGTCCTATTTGGAACTGGTGAAACACGCAAACCAGATTTGGTTCCTATGCTACCCCTCCCAAGTCCTGCCTGGAAATAGTAGCCTACAGTAGGCTGGCCTCACTCCCTACACCTGATTTTGGCCAGCCATGCCCCTCTCGGAATTTCATGTGTGTAGAGGCTCAACCTCATCCGCCACCAGGAAACCCCGCCCTCATCTGCTGCTGTGCCTGTTTGGAAATCTAGAACCTGAGGGTGGGGCTATTGCTCTCGGGATGTGTTTTCATTTGGGGTCACGCTCAGGATAAACCTGGAGGCGAGGAGAGAAACCTGCTGCCCCTGGCTTGGCAGAGACTGGGCTTTTGTTTGTTGAGACAGGGTTTCACTGTGTCACCTTGGGCTGTCTTGGAACTTGCTGTGTAGCTGGCCTTGAACTCGGAGCCCTTCTTGCCTCTGCCTCTAGAGTGCCTCTTGAGGTGTGTGCCACCACCACCTGGCTCAACCTGGCTCCTCAAAACAATGTTTCTCCTGTGGCTGGTCAGTTACCGTGGTCAGGATGGGCAGCTGTGAGTCCAGGTGATGCCAGTTACTGTGGGCTCGTATGAGGTTCAAGAGAGAGGACAAGTATGAAGGCCTCTGCCATGGCTGACTCTAAGGTGATGTGGCCAGGTAAAGCAGGCTAGACCCAGGACCCCAGGAAAAACGGTTGTACAGCCTTGTCAAACAATGAAACTAGGGTGAGGAGGTATGGACTTTGTCTGGGGCTTCCCTGATTATCCTGGGGAAGCAGGACTAAGAGACAGGGGTCATTCGGTGGCTTCTCCAAGGTTTTGCCACTGGCCTCTTTGTGATCCTTATATTCTGAAGCTTCCTGAGCCTAAGAAGTGAGGCACCTGCCTTGTGTTATCACCAGGTGTCATCTGCAGAATCCTGCTGTAACTCTACTTGTGTCAAATGCTTGGGGACAGGGCTGGCCTCAGAGTTCCTGGGCTTGTAGCCAACCTTGAGACCACGCCCAGTGGGGGCCAGGGCACCTGCTGTCCACTGAGCAGCCCGCCTTGTGGGGAAGAAGCAGAAATCAAGGCAAGACTGCTGCTAGAATTTGTTTTCAAAATTTGAGAATATTTAATATTGTAAAATTTCCAAGTCCATTATATATCGAATAAACCAATTAATTCACCAGCAGTGTACAGTTTCACCCTAACTTTGTAAGCTACCCACAAATCCTGTGTGGATATGTGTATATAGGTGCTGTGAAGAGACTGGGAGAATTATTAACCCTGGTTATCCAGGCAGTGGAATTATGGGATTTGTAGTCTATTCTTTAAGTTTTATGTTTTAAATGAACTAATTTTTTTTTACATTATATGTAATGTTTTGTAAACGAAGAATTGTTTTAAATGCCAAATATCTGCTCAAGCTTTATCTCCTAATAAAAAAAGGAACTGTAAGTCCCTTCACTTCCATGAGGACAGTGTGCACATGTCCACTAGCAAGATGCAGGAGGGCTACACGTTAGGGCCACAACTGCCATCTCTTCATGACAGAGACCCCAGGGCTACAGTCTGGTCCTTCTCATAAGCAGGCAGAGTGTAGGACTGCCCATCACTCTGAGATATTTTGGGGTAAACATAACTTTGTTGTCAATACAGCAGCACAGGGTACATTTTGGGAGAAGGCCGGCATTTCTAGGAAGGTGGGCCAGGGCCTTACTGCCAAGTCCATTTAAAATGAGATACTATTTACTTCCCACAGCTTCAAAGGCAGACGGTGCTGGGTATTGTGTGAACACCTCTGAGCCAGCAGCTCTGCTCTACTCTGCTCCAAACCTGTGCTCTCTGCCTCTCTTCATGTAAACTGTAAGGAGTTTCTCTGGTGGGTCCCCCACTTTCCTGTATCTGGGCACAGGAACAGCACTGTACCCAGCTGACATCCAGATATGCTATGCTGCAGTTGTGATGTCATGAGGGTCGGTCCTCCCACACAAAATGGTCCCACAGTGCCTTTGTGTCCTGTGGTGCTTTCTTATTGCCCTCGGGGGCCTTCAGTGATGGTCACCTTTGCTTCTAACGTGTAACCTAAGTGGTCAGAGATCACCAGAAACCCAAATGGTCTTTGAGACAACGCTGACACCCAGGTGCTGCACATCTCTCTTCTCTAAGACCTTTTCAGTTGGTGTCATCTGTGACCAGCTGTCTGTCTGTCTGTCTGTCTGTCTGTCTGAGTTGAAGGAGGCTGTGACTGACAGGCATTTGCTTTGCTGTGAGAGGAAGTCCCACAGTCTCCCTGTGTTCCTGCCCAGCACCCTGGAAGTAGAGAGGCTGAATCTCCCAAATACTCATCACACACACACACACACACACACACACACACACACACACACACACACAGCTCCATGCTGGGCACAAACATTGAAAGCTCTATCCACTGCTTCAGCTGGGAGAGCTGTTGGATAAGCTTGTGAGTCCCATGGCTATGCCTTTGAGAGATGGTCAGGGAGGCAAGCAGTCTTCCTGGTGGGAAGAGCCTTGGAACAACAACAACAGCAACAACAACAATAAAGACAAAAACCACTGTTCCTGATGAAAAGAATGTCCCCAACAGCCTGTGTATTTGAGGCTTAGTCCCAGGAGTGGTGCTGGAGACAGCTGCCATGAAGGAGGAAGTTTCTGGCCATGGGATGCAGTCTGGGATCAGACAGCTCTTTTCCTTTTCTTCTGCTTCCTGTCTACCACAATGTGTTGTCTCACCACCAGCCAAAAGCAGCAGGGCCAGCTAACCACAGACCGTCGAAACTGTCAGTCACAATAAACCTTTTCCTGTGTCAAATGGATTGTCTCCGGTATTTTGTTACAATAACAGAAAGACAACTTCATGCTACAGTTAGGGTATTTAGGTTGGATAAGAACAGTAATTTGTCCAGATACTAAGCAAGTCAGGGTCCTGACATTCAGGCTAATGCCTTGTGCAATCCCAGCCAGCCTCTGAGGCCCAAAGTTTTTTTTTTTTTTTTTTTTTAAGGCTTACTTTTATTTTTATTTATATGAGTATTTTGCTTGCATGTATGTCTGTGCACATACATGTAGGAACCACTGGAAGCCAGAGGAGAGCACTGGATCCTCTGGAAATGGATCAGTTACAGACAGTTGTGAGCTGCCATGTGGGTGCTGGAATCAAATCCTGGTCCTCCGGAAGAGCAGCCAGCGCTCTTAACTGTTGAACCATCTCTCCGGCCCCTAGAAACTTGAAGCTTTTGGGAAATTCACCATCTTCCAGATATTCTGGACCCATTTTTGTGTGTGTGTGTGTGTGTGTGTGTGTGTGTGTGTACATAGAAGGGTCCCCTTCTCTAGCTTCACACAGGAAACCTTCCCAGGCTGGGGGTGGTGGGGCCAAGATTGCTGTCCTGCAGCAAGGCCCCAGCCTCATTCTGGATGCTAGCCCTGCCATCCCTGGGGCCCAACCAGGGGTAGAGCATATGAACCCCACGGAAGTGCATCCCTGAGCACCTGGGTGGGTCCACCTCCGCTGGGTGTGTCTCTAGATGGGGATGAGTCCAGGACCTGCTCTTAATGACACAGTTTGGGCAGCTGGACTCTGTTCCCGCAGGTAAATTACAGGCTTAGTAAGTCAGAAATCAAATAAACACTCCAGCTCCCAGCAGCTGCCCCAAGGAGAACAGTGGGTTCCAAGCCTCCCCACCCAACTCAGCCTAATTACCACCTGTCAGTCCCCTGGGACAGGGGCCTTTTCTTTGACTCACAGGTCCCAGAAACAGGATAGAGCTGCTGGGCCCCCAGGGTGACGCCAGCTTGGTGACCAACCTGTTCTTAGTTCCCAGACATAAGCAAACGTCGACATCCCTCCCCTTTGCCCCACGCCTGGCTGGAGGGCTGTCACTGTGCCCTGGTGGGATAGATTGCTCTTCTTAGAGAAAGAGGAAAGCCAGGTCCTTTCCTCTGCGTAGTTGAGTGGCCATCTGCAGGTCTGTGCTGAGGATGTATGTGGAGGGCCTGTCCAGGTGCATCATGGGACATTTGGAGGGAGATCACAGGTGCAGGCCATCAGCTAGTAGAAGAGGTAGCACCTATCATGTGCCAGCCTGGACCAGCCTCTTCAGTTGTGTTTTTGCTTCTGCTAAGGGTTCATTTTGTCTCGATGCCCAGCCTCAAGCTGGTCAGCACAGCGGCAGTGGTAGAGTGAACTGGAAACTCCCAGGGTCCTTTGCTTACAGGCAGAAAGGTCAGGCCTAGGACACACATCGTGAAATGTCTCTCCCACCTTTACTGTAAACTAGCCAGATGGTTCTTTTTTTTTTTTCTCTTTTCTCTCTCCACCCCACGGGGTGTCCCTATGTGGCCTTGAACTCACCGAGATCCTCCTGTCTCTGCCTCTCTAGTGCTGGCTCTGATTAGTTTCTAACAAGCTAGCTCTGATCTCAAGCAATGCACCAATCTAAGAGTATGTGTCCGTTATATTTAAAGATGCCCCGACCACCTTAATGAATGGTGCAGAGCCCAGATCAGCCAGTTTCAAATTCCAGAGTCTTCTTAGACCATCCAGAGTTTGCCACGGTGGGCTGAGGATGGCCAAGGACCAGTCTTGCTCATGTGGGCCTTCAGTGCTGACCCCAGATCTCTCAGTCAGCACAGCTCTGGGATGCTGTGCACACTCAGTCTCAGCTTGGGTAGGAGGATGGAGAGGGGAGGGCGGTAGGCCACAAATCCCATGAAGAGGACAGAGGAGCTGGGAAAGGACCAAAATTTTAGCAGGAAGTGGCCAGGGGAAGTAAGGGCCTCCCGTTGCCCCTGTCTGAGCTATGATAACATAGGAGGGTTTCCTGCCTCTGGAGAGGGGCCTGAGCCAACGGTAAGGCAGTAGAAGCAGGGTGTTGGGCAGGGCCTCAGTGGCAGCCACAGGCCTTGACCACCATGTTGCGGTGCTTCCTCAGGATGACGTTGTTGCTGCTGTCATAGTAGAGCACAGAGGTGGCACTCAGTTTGGTGGGTGCACAGCACGCCTTGGGGACAACATCTGGCTTCATCAGGTGCACCTGGCAGGGAGGGAGGGGATGCGGGCAAGGGTGTAAACCTGGTGTCCTCTTCAAAGAACTACCCAGCAAAGACTCAGGCCTCACTTGCTACCTTTCCAGAAGGTCTGAGCCCCTCACCACCAGTGCCACTGCCCACCCTTGACTAGAGTAGGTCCCTCGTTGGAATTTGTCCTTCCCACTAACCTCAGAGTACAGGCCAGGCACCCAGCTTGGAAACCCTAACACACATGGCCTTGCACATTCTCAGCTCCTGGCCCACAGTTATGTCCAGTTCTGCCCAGACACGGGCAACCCTTAGCCCTGGGTGCCCATGAGGACCTCTTCTGGGGTCCTCGACTATATTCTGTGTTCAACTATATTCTTAACAGGTATAGAGCAGTGTGTGTGTGTGTGTGTGTGTGTGTGTGTGTGTGTGTGTGTGTGTGAGAGAGAGAGAGAGAGAGAGAGAGAGAGAGAGAGAGGCTCACAAAGTGAGTTATAATGGACACAGAAGCTCAGCCTCATAACTTCTGAGACAAGGCTGTCTTTGTAGGGAACCAATAGAGAGTTCACGGGCTCACACTGGCCATCTCAGTGCTACTGCGTTTGAAGCAGGTGCTAGTCCATAAACCCATCTCTAAAGCAGCTTTTGTCCCCCTGAAAGGCTCAGTGAGTAACTGTTTTCAACCTGGAGACAAGCTCATTCTGAGACCTGACAGGACCAGGTAAAGTTCAAACCGGACTCTTCTCAGGGTCCTCACCAGAGGGGAGGCTGGAGGGAACAAGAACCTACCTCCTCCGTGTGTGTGTGTGTGTGTGTGTGTGTGTGTGTGTGTGTACAGATGTCCAGAGCCTCCACTAGGCTTCCCTAGTCCTGGGAGTGAGGTCTACAGGAAGCAGTCTGATGGGGCATCCTCTTCCCACAGGCTTTGTACTGCAGCCCAGCTATGACTGGGTTAGTATGGGGAAGCAGCTTCACTGAGGTCATGGAGGGAGGATAGCCCTCCGGGGCGACATATAGCCAGACTGGGACCTGGGGGGCAGCTGCTCTACACCTCTCCATGGACAACCTCACGTGACATAGCTAGGAGATGCTAGCTGTTAAGTGTGCCTGTGTTGGGGGAGGAGCATGGCTGAAATGGCTGGGATCTAGAAGGGGCCATCTCTGCGATGGGACATTGGAGAGAGGGGTGTTGATACCATAGGACACCTCCTTCTTACACTTGCCACAACCCTTGGCTTCATCAAGTGATGCTGTGGAGAACAACCTTTCACTCACTCAGCAGCCACAAAGTTCATAGTTTGCATGGGGCCATCTGTGTCCTGTTGTTGTTGTTTTGAGACAAGGTCTCACTATGTAGCCCTGGCTGTCCTGGAACTTGCTATGTAGACCTGACTGGGAGCAGGGGTGGATTTCAAGGCAGGGTTTCTCTGTGTAGCCCTGGATATCCTGGAACTCACTCTGTAGACCTGTACCTCCTGGGAGCAGAGATTAAAGGTGTGTGCCACCGCTGCCCCGGCTGGTTTCTTTCCATTGCTGATCCGGATGCTCCTGATGCTGAAGTGTAAACCAGGCCCCCCATCACCAGTGAGCAGCTTTCCACTAGAACACATGCTTCTCTTGCTCACTGTTGCTTTGCTTATGTGCTTACCACAGCCTCCCCAGGGGACAGAGGTTGTCCTGTCTGCTGCTGGGCCAGGTCACTTACTTTAGCCAAGCCATTGTCAATGGGGGAACAGAGGCCAGAGCAAAGTGGGGAGGAGACAAGACCAGGAGACACAGGTACACTTATACCAGAGATCTCCCTTACTTGGGAACTAGTGACTGCATATCTCACTGACGCCCTGAGCTGCTCCTCCCAGGATCGTGGCTCCAGTTGCCCAGCAAATGCCAGCGGACACAGTGATGCCTTAGCATCAGCTCAAGGCAGCTCCTTTTAGTTCATGACGCTCACTCTGGGGCATCACTTGGCACAGCCTCTTGCTAGATAAACCCAAAGCTATGGGACACCAGAACCCTAGGACATCAGGAAAAAAGTTCCTGACCAGAGTCAGCAAGCACAAGCCTTTCAATACAGGCTGCAGTCAGTGTGGCTTCTGTTAGACCCTGCTTCCTAACTGAAAATGGCCCGGAATCTAAGGCTTAACAGTTTTACACCAAGAGACCAGTCAGGAAAGAGGTGAGGTCAGAAACAGCAGCAGGGGTGGAGTTCTGGGTAGATCTCAGTTGGCTGTGAGCCTGTTTAGTGTGCAGAAAGCCTCAGATTTGACCCACAGCATCACATAAACTGGGCATAATATTACACACAAATAATCCCAGTACTCTGAACCAGAGGTGGGGGGAGCAGAAGTTCAAAGTCATCCTTAGTTACATACTGAGTCTTAATCTAGCCTGGGATATAAGAGGGGAAGACATTAGGAATGACCAAGGCCCAGAAGAACAGAGACAAGGGAGGCCTATCTGCCAGGCAGGGCGGATGAACATACATGCCAGGCAGGGCAGATGGGCATACATGCCAGGCAGGGCGGATGGGCATACATGCCAGGCAGGGCGGATGGGCATACATGCCAGGCAGGGCGGATGGGCATACATGCCAGGCAGGGTGGATGGGCATACATGCCAGGCAGGGCGGATGGGCATACATGCCAGGCAGGGCAGATGGGCATATGTGCACACCAGGAACGTCAGATCCACTGTATCCATTTTTCACTTGTGCACTGAGGTCACACAGGCCCCTGTGGGATGCCCGTGTGTTGTATGTGTGCCTCAGTGTGGTCACAGGGGCTGTGGTATGTCAATCTGGGTCCTATACAGGTCTGCAGGCTCCCTGTTGTGCATGCGCTGTGCATGTGTGCCCTGCTGTCTGCCCATCGATGCCCACGTAGCAACAATTCTTCCTGAGGTTCAGGAATCAAACGCTAGCTGAGTCTGAAAAGTTCCTCTTTGTTACTGTTCTTACCACTCCTTGTCCCGGTCCCACCTGTTACAGCAGGCCACTGTGATACTGACCAGAGACTGCAAGATGGCATGGTTGGTGGCATTCATACAGGAGTCCAGTGGAAAAGCACACTCCCCCTCACAGTAGTAGGCAGAGTAGCCCTGGGGGGCGATGACCCAGTCCTGTGGGTGGGAAATGGGGGTATCATCAATGTTTTCTTCCATAGACCATCAGCATAGCACCTATCATTGGATGACCTGAAGCTGTGTACCCTCATCCCCTCAGTGACCCTCACCTCAGCAAGTGAGGCTGGACCCCAGCTCTGCCCTTCACTCCTCACCCCCTCTGCTGTCTCCTCCACAGCTGCCCCTACGTCTTCTGCAGCAGCTGGAGCAGGAAGAGCCCAGAGGCCCCGCCCACCCAGCCTCGGTTTCCCTGTTGGAGTGCTGCCGGCTTACTGGGCTGAGTGGGCGGACTCATTTTCATGGCTTTTATACACATTAAAGGCACAGTAGCTCCACCCCCACCCTGGAGACACCAGGGTCTGCAGGTATCAGGCAGAGGAAAGGCAGAAATTACCAGCCAGCCGAGGTCACGGAAGCTGACGTAGAGCTCATGCCTGCGGCAAACCTCTCTGCCGCGGGAACCGTGGCTGTCATCTGCAGGGACAAGAAGGCACAGTTTATTCAGGTGTCCTGCCCTACAGAGTGGCCATGGGTACTCCCCGTGGTGATGTGACAGACACATTTATAACGAAGGACAATAGGAAACTTAAACCACTGGAATCACAAGGTCCACTTCTGGATCCCTGCTCATGCCGTGACCCAGCTCAACAGCCCTTTTCTGGCTCCATCAGCACAGGCTATGGCTGTGTTCAGCAAGATCTCTCACCTTGCTGCCTGGGAGGCCTCCAGACACTCCAGTGAACGCCCCAACAGGACCCTAGGGCACGCACACTTCTGCTTTCCTCTGCAGACTCTCAACTGCAGCCCTCCCTCTCAGACAGGGACAGCCCAGAGATCAAGGGTCTTGAATCAGATCTATTGGAAGCCTACCACGTTGTAAAGAGGCCTCTGATGAGGCTCAGCCCCACCCTCACCAAAGATCCCTGGGAGTCTGTTGGGGTGTGGGAGCTCGTTTGTTTTCTTTGGCTGCCTCCTCTTCAGTGGCCTCACTGCCCGAGGGGTCCGCACAGGACTTGAGCTGGCCCTGAAGAAGGTGACCATGAAAGGCTGTCTGGAGCGTGGTGCTTGTTGTCCAAGCAGGCCAGCCAGGCCAGGATCCATGCTGTGCCCTGGGAGACAGAGGCAGAAGGAGAGCTGACTTGTTGGTGGTGGCATGGCACCTATGAACATGTGTCCTTATCCAAAACCCAATCTAAGCATTCTGGCCAGCAGGTCTAAGGTGGTAGGGACAGGGACCTCTGTAGCCACAGGCATCCCTGCTGGTGATAACTTAATAGACTTGAGAAACATTTGACAGGAGTCAGGATTTCACCCCTAATTTCCTCAGTCGGTCCTCACTATAACCCTATATTTCTTTTTGGGGGTCGGGTAGAGGGTAGGGGACGGGAGCAGTTTCAAAACAGGGTTTCTCCGTGTATCCCTGGCTGTCCTGGAACATACTTTGTAGATCAGGCTGGCCTTGAACTCACAGAGATCTGACTCTGCCTCCTAAGTGCTGGGATTAACAGTCCATATTTTACTCTTTGTGGAACGCAGGTCACAGTCATTCCGAGATTAGCAGAGCCCACTGCTGGTGTGATGCTCAAGTCAGGGGCTCCCTTGGCCAGTGATCTAACAAACACCCTGGTCCCATTGGGCTGTACTTTCTGGGGATTAGAGGGTGTGGTTCATGGCACACCGGGTTAGGGCAGCCTCTGCAAGGACAAACCTTGGGCTTACTATCCCAGCATGGCAAGTTTGTTCATCCAACGGTGGGGCATTCACTGCCTCTCTGATTCCTACAACCAAGGCCCCAGGCAGGACACAGACAGAAGTCAGAGCAGTCACAAAGTCGAGTCAGTTCATATCCTGCTCATCCCAGTGCCAAGTCTGTGCTCACTAGGCCAGCCAAGGGCTTCAGAAAAAGGCGAGGGCTTCAGGGAGACAGACCAGGGGAAGACCCTGTCCACAGGAAGAATGGAACCTATACAGGGGGATTTCATCCCAGATCCACTAAGGACAGCAGATGCCTCCACAGTAAACACAGGAGAACAATCTACACCACCAGCTCTGGCTTTGCTGGTGGACTCTGCCTGTGTCCCCTGTCCTTCTAAAATCCAGAAGCACTCTATTACGCTGACGTGGTGACCCCGCCCACACTCAGAAGGTAAAGGCAGGAAGATGGGAAGCAGGAGTGTTCAGTCATCTTCTATTACACACTGAGCTGGAGGCCAGCATAGCCTACAGGAAGTCCTGCTTTAAAAAACAAAACAAAACACCACACAGATCTAGTTGCTAGTAGGTTGTCTCCATGCCAAAGGATGGCCCCACATCTACATGTAGATGGGGCGCAGAGACTGGACTTGGGTAATAACCAATAAGAAGAAAGGGAAGCAGCCGCCTTTAATCCCAGCACTTGGGAGGCAGAGGCAGGCGGATTTCTGAGTTCGAGGCCAGCCTGGTCTACAGAGTGAGTTCAGGACAGCCAGGGCTACACAGAGAAACCTGTCTCAAAAAACCAAAAAAAAAAAAAAAAAAAAAAAAAAAAAAAAAAAAAAAAGGGAAGCAAACAGGAAAGCATTAGAGGAAGGAGAAGTAGGTGGTAGTGGATGGATATGATCAAAAAGCATTGTATACATGTATGAAATTTTCAAATAATAAATATAAAACACTATTTAAAACCTATCCAGTCAAACAGTATAATAACCACAAAATCGGTCTCCTGAATGCCCACGCTCATGCAGCAGCTCGCTTTGGGGGGATTTCACCTCCCATCTGCAGTCAAGTTCCCTTCTGGTGTCATAATGGGACACAGAACCATTTCCCCTTTGCCTGTGTGAAATTCTGCACACCAAAGCCCAGCTATGCTCACATTACATATTAATAACACATTACATATTAATAACACATATTAATGTTCAGCTGACTTGTTACAAGCACCAATGCACACATACACGCATGTATGTGCACATATAAACTCTCAGACACTGAGGTGGCTCAGAGAAAGAGTTCTTGTTCCAGGCCCTGGGTTCTACCACCAGTACTGGATGAAGTGTGTTCCCACCAGCACTGGATGAAGTGTGTTCCCACCAGCACTGGATGAAGTGTGTTCCCACCAGTACTGGATGAAGTGTGTTCCCACCAGTACTGGATGAAGTGTACAAGAACACAAAGGGCTGAGCCCACAGCTCAGTAGCAGAGCACCTGCCTGGTAAGCACGAAGCCTTAGGTCCAATCCCCAACACAAAACCACAATGACACAAACCGCACTCACATGTGCACACACACTCGTCTGTTTGCAGGACTTGCGCTTTACCCGACTCTTCCATAGACATGGAGGTCAGGGCCACCGTCTGCCTGTTGAGGACAGTCCACTCAAAGGTGAGCCTTCACACAGCTGGGCTCCACACCAGCAGTTCACCGGCCACTTGAAAGACTCAATTCACCCTTTGACCTATGACTTCACCTGCCACCAACAAATGTGGTAGCTGTGAGGCGACCCAGGAATGTGGCCAAGAGCTATGGGCCACAGAGGCCATCAGTGCTCCTGGCTCAGCCACATTTGTTTTTCTTTTGTGTAACTGACCTTCCAGATTCTTCTGGGCACACAGAGAAGCTTCAGAGCAGCTCCTGGCTGAACTCCTCAAAGCCAGAGTGGGGAGTTGCTGTGCAGGGCCCGGGGATGTTTGGAGGCTCTCAAAGTAAGGTGAGCTGGACTGAGAGCCCATGGTGCGTCTAAGCCAAGGTTCCCATTTTACAGGGTCACAAATTAAGACCCATTGAACATCAACTATCCAATGCCTGGAGCAAGCAGCTGCAGACAGAGCGACTCCTACCCTGCCCAGCACAAGGCAGAGGCCTGAGTGAGGGTGGGACAGAAGCTGATAAAGACTGAGGCTGCTCCTTCCAGAGTTCTGTTTCTGAGAGGCCGGAGTGCACCCACCCTATCAGCTTTGTTCCTTGTCCCCCATCATTAGATGGGACCCTAACTAGTAGTGGGCACCAGGCTTCCCAGCTCTGGAAATGCATGAGGGGGTTGGGAATGCTTTCTCAGGGTGTGAGCGCATGTGTGTACACACACACACACACACACACACACACACACACTTACTTTTCTCGCTTTAGTTTCAAACTCACAGATTCAGAATGACAGATCCCAGCACTGCCACACTGGGGTCAGGAAGTCAGGCCAGCGGGACTTCCAGAACAGAGTGCCAGTGTGGTATAGGCAACAGTGCAGACTGCACTTTACTAGGTAGGAGTCCATCCATGCCACTGAGTAGATTTTAGACTCCACCTGTGCTAAGGCCCAGCTTCCTCCTACACACACTGGGACTGTTAGTGCATAGTGAGTCTTCCAGGTGGAGTACCAGCACCAAGCATCTTCCAGAAGTTTGATCTCACAGGAAACACACCTGCCTTCCTTCTAGGGACACACAAGCAGCTCAAGGTTGGGTGCAGGCAGGATTCAGGGAAACAAAATTAAGAACAGAAGCAAGGGCCCAAGAAGACAATCCAGAGGGACAAAATGGAGTGTTCCTCCTCCTCTCAGGGATCCGAAGTTCTGCGTTTCCAGGCAGCAGTAAAGTGGCACCAGGTGCACTCTGGGTAGAATGTCTTCCTGCCTCACGGTTTTCTCCATGTTTCATGACTCAGTTATGAGGGGCAGCACTGGTGTTGAGACCTCCCAGGGAACCCTCTGGAGCCTTGTATGTGAGTGTCACAGAAAGCGGGATAGAGGGACCAGTGTCTCAATGGTTTGATCAGAAGCTTTAGTTAGGGACAGGACACACAGGCTCAGGTTAGGGTTTTTAATTAAAATCACATGGCTCTTGATAGATACCATCTAGCAGCCGGAGGACAGCAGAGCCAGTGTGGCCCAGGGTCAGGCGCTGCTAAAAATGTCCACTTGGCCCTCACTTGCAAATCAGCCCTGGAGGCTCCTCAAGCTTCAGTTTTAATCTGCTGCATGGGCTTGAGGTTGGGGGACACATTAAATGAACAGGCTGTGGTAGCCTTGATATCATCTAAAGACAAGCCCTCCCACAGCTCCACCAGGGTCAGCCCCTTGCTCCGGTCCACTTCAAACACTGCCTTCTCGGTAATGATGAGGTCCACGCAGTGCTTGCCTGTCAGCGGCATGGTGCATTTCTCCAAGATTTTGGGCTCCTTTGTCTTGGTGCAGTGTTCCATGGTGACCACCACTTTGGTCTTGTCACCAGACACCAAGTCCATGGCCCCGCCCATGCCCTTCACTTTCTTGCCTGGCACCATCCAGTTGGCCAGGTCGCCATATCTGGAAACTTGCATGGCACCGAGCATGGTCAGTTGGAGGTGTCCGCCGCGGATCATGGCAAAAGAGTCGTCGCTGGCGAAGAAACAGCCCCCGGGAATCACCGTCACTGTCTGCTTGCCTGCGTTGATGACGTCAGCATCTACCTCATTTTTCAAAGGGAACGGGCCCAAGCCCAGGATCCCGTTTTCACTGTGCAGGTAGACCGTCATCTTGGGGCTGATGTAGTTGCTGGCCAAGAGAGGGATCCCGATGCCCAGATTGGCATACATGCCGTCCTGGAACTCGAGAGCCGCGCGCTTGATGATGCGATTCCTAATAGGGTCACGGTCTTTGCTCCCGGGTGCTGGCTTGCCGTCCCGTGTGGTCAGGCGCTCGATGCGCTTCTCGAACTTTGGCCCCTTGATCACGCGCTTTACGTAGATGTTGGGGATGTGGATGTCCTCCGGGGCGAAAGAACCCACGTCCACGATCTCCTCCACCTCCACCACCGAGATGTCCGCGGCCTTGCACATGGGCACGTTGAAGTTGCGCGCGCTGCCCCTGAAGATCACGTTGCCCGAGCGGTCGGCCTTCCAGCCCTTGATCAGGGCGAAGTCAGCGCGGATAGCGTGCTCCAGCAGGTAGTGGCGGCCCTTGAACTCGCGTACTTCCCGCGGCACACTTAGGGAAATCAGGTGGCCTTCGGGCGAGTACCGGATCGGGGCGCCCCCTTCCTGCACCAGCGTGCCGTAGCCCGTGGGCGTGTAGAAGGCGGGCAGGCCCGCACCACCCGCACGGATGCGCTCGGCCAGTGTTCCCTGCGGCGTCATCTCCAGTTCCAGCTCGCCCGCCAGGTATAGCTGCTCGCAGAGCGCGTTCTCCCCCAGGTAGGAGCACACTATGCGCTTGACCTGCTTGGAGGCCAGCAAGATGCCCAGGCCGAAGTCGTCCACGCCCACGTTGCTGCTGACGATCTTCAGGTCCTTCACGCCTTTGGTCTTCAGCGCACCGATCAGGTTCTCGGGGATGCCGCAGAGCCCGAAGCCCCCGAGCATGACTGTTGACCCATCCTTGATGCCCTCCACCGCCTTCACCGGGTCGGTGTAGAATTGGACACTCCCGCTGCGGCCGGTAAAATAGCGGCCGATAAGGCGGTGGGGCAGCGCGGGCCGTGGGCGATGGGCAGAGACCCCGCGTGGGAGGGCCCAGGCCAGAAGCCTCAGAGCCGCAGCCATCGTCCACGGGCCGCGGGGCTCCCAGCTCCGGGACAGAGAGGGAAAGGCCAGGTGCACCTCGTGAGAGCAGCTCACATTACCTCTGCGCTGCGTCACAGAGCAGGGAGGAGGACATTGCCAGAGATGGCCATGGGTCTTACTCAGCTGAGGACATCCTTGGCCATCCCTGCTGCCTGGCTTGTCTCTCCAAACCCCTGTTTAATGCTGCTGACAACTGGCAGTGAGGGCGGGGCTCCACTGTACCCAAGAGAGCTCGCCCACCCGCGGGGGGGGGGAGGGCAGAGGTGGAGGTGGGGCAGAGCCAGGTCAGGATCCCCCTCCTTGAGGGAGGGGGCTGAAGTTAGCGGGTCTTTTAAAGCCACAGTCCCATCTGTCACCCCCTGCTGTTAAACTCCTCCAAACTCTCCAAGCACCTTGCCACTTTTTTCTAACTCAGAGTGACCCCTGCCTGCCACCTGTCTGTCCTCTCCTTCCAAGTTATCCTCCAGTCTTTTGCTGGACTCCAGAGAGACCAGGTTCCTGCCCTGTTTGTCCTTTCCGTCCTTCCTGTTTGTCATTTCCTACATAAAGGAAATGTTCCAGATGCCCTGTGAGTGAAGTATAAACCCCTGTGTCTGAGGAGACAGGCTGTGGTGCTGAGTTACAACTCTGCAAAGCTGCCATAGCTCAGGCTCTGAGCTCAGAAAACCTGGGGTGCAGATCCCCCACTCCTCCTTCCTAGTGTAGAACCTGTCAGAGAGGAGGCCTGCTGCCCAGAGAGGTCTGTTTCCCTGGAGAGGATCCTGGCTCTCAGGAGGTCAGTTGCTGTGTGTGAAGGACCAGAAGCATTCCTGGCGGGGACCTCTCCCCATGTCCAGGACCTCACCAGGCTGCCCAAGTCCTTAAGAAAGGCCAAACATCTTCCTCCCAACACCCCCACGGTGAGAGAGGGCTCTGTGTCCTAGTCTGGTGGCCTCTGCTGGAACCACCTCCCAAGACCCCCAGGGCAGCTCCCTGCCAAGTCCTGGTGCCTCACCATCCTCGGTTTCCACATAGAGGCGGAGTCCCAGGTCCTTGTTATGGTTCAGCAGCCATCGGTCACTGGCTGCTGTGATGTCCAGCACCAGCCAGCCCTCGTCCCCAGACCGGAGCGTCTGAAGATCCAAAAAGAACAAGTCAGACTCCCTGTGGACATGAAAGAACAATTAACCAAGGGCTGAGGGAGGTTGTCACAGCTGTCTGTACCTTGTGTCTGCCTGGGGACCACTCTCTTCCCTGCTTGGCTCTGAGGGCTGAGGGAGGCTGTCACAGCCGTCTGTACCTTGTGTCTGCTGGGGACCACTCTCTTCCCTGCTTGGCTCTGAGCCTCCTTTGCTACCACATTTCCCTGATAATCAACTCTCGACATTTTAGAGTCCATGTGCTGATGGGAACACTGGCTCAGTGGCTCAGGGCTGTGGCCTAGTGAGGGCCCCACAGCCAGAGTGACAGGGCAGGAGTGCCAGACCAAGCCCCTTTCTCATGTCTGAGACCCCTCTCCCAGGAGGCTTCCCTTTCCTTTCTTGGAAATGCACCCTCTGGACAGGACCCTTGCCAGACACTAGACCATGAGGCTCTGAGGTGGGGTGGGCACCTGGGCAGAGGGACAGTACCTGTTGGAGTGCTCCTGGACCACCTCGAACATGCTGATGTGCAGGGTTGTGTTGAGTGGATGGGTGCTGGGCTCTTTGTATATCCGGAACTCAGCAGCTGTGACAGCCTCCCCAGCAGGGATCTGGGTTAGGTCAAAGTGGAATTCCTTCCAGTGTGGCTCCTGGTAGCCCAGGGAACGGTCATGCTCCACTGGAAGACAAAGTGGGAGTGGGGTCATCACCAGGAGCCAGGATGGCTTGTGTTCAGAGTAGGACCTCAAGCAGCCTGGGTGGGGCAGTACCTGCTCTACACACAGGCTTGTGGGCTGCCCTGGATGCCTGCCCACCGGGTCCCAGAAGGTGGGGTAGTGGGGAACTGAGGAGATGCTCACTCAGCACGCCCCTGGACCCACAGACAGTCGCAGTGCCTCCTCTCAGAGCTCCAAGGCCAGCAGCAAGATGGACATTGGTCCAAGGTAGAGAAACAAAGCCCTGTGGACAGGGACGCAATTGGCTGGATTTCAGTGGACAGAGGACTCCCAGAGCCCGTGTCTGACCGCTGCGCCGGGCTGGTAGGGCTGTGTTGAGTTTCTTCAGTGTTCTGGGAGAGGCTGTGCAGAGTGCAGGCCACATCCCAAGGTCAATATCAGAAGGGCCTTAGGGAAGGGAGGGACACAGTGCGGGCAACCAGAGGACAAAGGGAAGGAGGCAGGTAGAAAGCAAGAGGGAAAGGTGACATCTGAGCTGATGGACAAGAAGGTGTCTTGGCAGTGGCCAGGCATACTCTAGGCAAAGGGGAGCTGTCTGTAGACCCAGACTGTGAGGTGTAGCAGTGGCTTTGGCTGAGATCCAGGGCTGGAAAGCGAGGCTGTGCCAGTGGGAGCCATGCAGTCTAAGGGACCCCCTGTAGAACCTGCTCGAGGTAAGTATGACTGCAGTCTAAGGTGACAGCTGACAAGAAGTTTGAGCCAGAAGCTGACCTTGCCTCCCTACAGCAAAGCCCAAGGTTTTAGAATAAATTCTGTGCCCAGCTGCTGGGATGAGCCAGGGCGATATATTTTGGGTCGCCTCGCTTTAGCCTCCTGTCACTTTCAAATGCCAAAAATCTGTGTTTCCGGAAAGAAAGGGTGGGGAGCCGCCTAGCACCTTCCCCAAAAACCAACAGAGATTTTAATTATATATTTTAGTCTTAAAAAAAAAAAAATTCTCTCTGTGGCCATGGGCTCAATGACCGCAAGCCAGGTTTTAAAAAGCACCAGGCTGAGCAGATGTCAGGAGCATTTCCTGTCCTCTCCCTAGAGTCCTGGCCCAGTGATGGATGGAATACAGATGTGCTGGGCAGAGCTAAGGGGCAGCCACATCTAGGCAGAAGCAGGTGGAAAGAGAGGGAAGAATGGACAGGGTGTCCCATAGCAGCAAGATGCCAGGCACAGAGCACACGCCCACCCAAAAGTCGAGAGATGTAACTCTTGGCAAGTGCTTTGTCCTTCCCTTGTAGGCGGACAGCATGGGGGGAGGGGGGCAGAGGTGGGTACTGACCCTTGATTTAGTGGTTTTTCCTGCCATGAATTAGCTATCCTCATGTGTCCTTTCTACCTATGTACTTACACACTCACAATGTTGGCGATAATTTCAGTGGGTTCAGGACCTCTGCTACACAAGTGTGTAACAGGCCCTGATGTCCAGGATAAAGTTGGGCCAGGCTGCTGCCTGTATCAGGGTATGGGCAGATATGGTCCCTCAGGCATATCTCTCTCCCCACCTCTTTCAGGATCACCCTGTTTCTTTACAGAACAGTGAATCTGCTCTGTACCCACTGAGGTTTGGAAAACTGGGGGGCACTGCCAAACAGTTTCTGGGACCTGGTCTTCCCTGTGAGATTTCCTCTCTCTCTCTCTCTCTCTCTCTCTCTCTCTCTCTCTCTCTCTTTCTTCTTTTTTCTTTTCGAGACAGGGTTTCTCTGTATAACCCTGGCTGTCCTGGAACTCACTCTGTAGACCAGGCTGGCCCTGTGAGATTTCTTGCACAGCTAGCTGTCTCTGCTCTAGTAAGAGTAGCTCTGAGAAATGGCACTCGCTCATTGGCCAGGAGCTGAGACTCCTGATCTTGGCAGCTCCTGGGGTCAACCCCTGTGTGAGCACAGCATCTCCACAAGAATCAAGCACAAGGGTATCACCTCCATTCAGGGCTACAGAAGTGCAGGAGCTGTGGGACAAAGTGTCAGCCAACTGGGCTCTAATTTCTCAAAGTTCCTCATATATTAATGTGACAACCTTCAGAGACAAAGCCATAGAACAGCAGGCAGACACACTCAATTAATTAACTAATTCTTTCCTTCCTTCCTCTTTCTTTCTTTCTTTCTTTCTTTCTTTCTTTCTTTCTTTCTTTCTTTCTTTCTTTCTTTCTTTCGAGACAGGGTCTTGCTATGTAGCCCAGGCTGGCCTTGACCTTAAAGATACACCTCTCTCTACCACTGAGTTCTGAGATTAAAGGCATGAACCACAACTCCCAGCTCAGCTTTATTTTTCCAAACAAAACTATGGAACAGGAAATCATATCATGAAACTAAATCAGCTCAAAGGCGTACGGAAGGTTTCACGGCTGTTTCATCCACCTGATCTTCGGCTGTTCACTGGGATCGATGTCCACGGCTATGTACTGAGCATTCAGGATGATGTCAAAAGAACACTGTAAAAAGCATTTCCTTTTCCATGCATGCCCAGCCCTCACCTTCCCATAAATCAGGGTCTGGAATCTCCCAAAGATGCCAAGACTCCAAGAGGCAGCCCCTCAATAGTGCGCTGGCTGTGACAGAGCACCATATAGCATTTGGACTTTTATATGCGCGTGGGCACGTGGGCACAGGACCTGGGAGTCCTAGCTCCCAACACGGCTCCTCCCATCACAGCAGCCTGACACCATGTGCTGGGGAAAGCAATGGTATAAAAGTGAGGTGGAATTAGACAAGAGCTAAAATGTATAAAACGCTTGCTGTGCTTCCCAGCCCCTGGGTATAGACAGGGTATGTCCTGGAGATGTGGTTTCTTGGGTTTTCCCAGGAAAATCCTGTTGCTGGCTGCGATGCTGGCAGAGTGTGGTCCCTGGCAGGTTCAGATAGACTGGGGGGCACACTGCTGATTTCCTGGCCACTGTCCTGCATCCTGACCATCTGAGATATGGCCTGCCAGGAATTCTCTGAGTGACTCCAAGAGGACGGTTGATGTTTGGAGCAAGGTCTCCAAGTAGAATATCTCTCCCTTTGCAGTTAATAATGGGTAATGGGGGTGTGTGTCCCAGAATCTTATTTTAGGGTATGTGGGAGAAGGTGCTTGATGTTTTCTTCTCATAATTCTGACAGCTTCATAAAATACATTTTGCTGGCAAAATGGCAGAGGTTAAAAGCATTTATTGCTCTTGCAGAGGACCCAGGTTTGGTTCCCAGCATCTACTTGTCAGCTCACAACTGCCTGTAACTCCAGTTCCAATGGATGTGATACCCTCTTCTGACCAGAGAGCTTACACACACATGATACATATATATGCACTCAAGTACATATATAAAATAAATAGTCATTTGTTTTTTAAATCCTTTAATTTCTGCATTCATTTTCCTTGTGACATCCACAAAAATTACCCATCTCACTTATTCAACACATTTTCAAATTTCATTCATTCATTCATTCATTCACTCACTCACTCTGTGTGTGTGTGTGTGTGTGTGTGTGTGTGTGTGTGTGTGTGTGATTCTTTTCCGGGCTAGTCTGTCACAGGCATTGTCCCATAGAGTCTACGTGTGTGTGTGTGTGTGTGTGTGTGTGTGTGTGTGTGATTCTTTTCTGGGCTAGTCTGTCACAGCCATTGTCACATAGAGTCTAGGGCGCTGCAACAATGTCCTGTATTTTAGCATTGCCTTCTCCTCTCTAGTAGCAAAGACCAAAATTGACTCCAGATATTGTCCAAGGCCCCCAAAGAGGCAAAACAGACCGTGGTTGAAAACCACTTCCTTCGAACAATGCCAGAACTCTCTTCAGCCTTGCTGGTTAGGACGTGGAATCCTTTTAGTGGCTGTCTAGTAATAATAGAGAAGAATTAAAAAATCTTTGACTTCCAAATTCAATTTCCAAGAAAATGTCCCAAAGACAGTCACGGAAATACATCAAGAGCCGTGTCCAGGACTGTTGCAGCATAACAGACCAGAAACAACCCAAACAGCAACAGGAGACAAGCTGTGAGCTGAGTAATCCTCTCAGGGGGATGCCACACAGCTGCAAGAGTCCCTTAAGATACCATTAGTCTGTAGTCCACCATGACATGAGGAAGAGCAAGGCAGTGTAGATACTACATCATTTATCTACTATAAATAATATGCACACACATCATGCACACATGTTAAGGCACATATATAGTTGTGTGTGCATGTGCATGTACACGTGTGATGTACACATGTGAAGGTGTGTGTGTCTGCCTGTGTACACACATGTGGAAGTCAGAGCAGCATGGCTGTCTTATGATACTGCTCTCTGCCTTATGTGCAAGAGACAAGGTCTCTCACTGAACAGGAAGCTTCCCAGTCAACCAGGCAGGCGGGCTCAGCAAGCTGTAAGGATCTGCCTGCCCCCACTTCCCAAAGCTGGGGTTACAGCACACACAGCTGTGGTCAGCTTTTAACATGGGCAGGAAGGATTCAAACTTAGATCCTCATGGGCAGAGCAAATGGTCTTAACCACGGAGTTAACGTCCCGGTATATTTTAAACAGGGAGCCTAACACAAGTGAAAAACAAAAAAACAAAACCCAAGACACTGTGAGTGCTGAAAGGGAATGGAGTCAGAATCCAGGGGATGGGAGAGGAATTAGACTATACAAAGAAAACCAATTCAAATACAAGAGTAAAGAGCAGACTCAGCAAAACCCAAAACATAATATTTAAACTAATTGTATACTGAGAAGGTGGCTTGGCTACAATGAGGTTGTGTGTGTGTGATTTTAAACCAGAACAATTTGACTATACATTATTTTTTTTAATTTTATTTATTTTATGTATATGAGTGCACTGTCACTGTCTTCAGACACACCAGAAAAGTGCATCAGATTCCATTACAGATGGTTGTGAGCCGCCATGTGGTTGCTGGGAATTGAACTCAGGACCTCTGGAAGAGCAGTCAGTGCTCTTAACCACTGAGCCATCTCTCCAGCTCTATTAGGGAAGGAGCTCGAGAACAAAATCCAGGGGCTGGAGAGACAGCTGAGTCTCCAGAGCACTTGCTGCTTTTGCGAGGACCCATGTTCAGTTCCCAGCACCCAGATGGCGGGTAACAGCTGTCTCTAACTCCAGTCCTAGAGAATCTAGTGTCCTGGCCTCTGTGGGCACGGGTGTGTACATGGTGGGCAGATATACATGCAGGAAAAAACACTTATGCATGAAAAATAAAAGCAAATGTTTTTTTCTAAGAGTACACTGAAAGAGTTTCACAGCAGGGAGAAGCAGGTGAGTTTGCATTCCAGAACCCACTTTTTTTTTTTTTTTTTTTGGTTTTTCGAGACAGGGTTTCTCTGTGTAGCCCTGGCTGTCCTGGAACTCACTCTGTAGACCAGGCTGGCCTCAAACTCAGAAATCCGCCTGCCTCTGCCTTCCAAGTGCTGGGATTAAAGGCGTGTGCCACCACTGCCCGGCTCAGAACCCACATTTAAAAAAACAAAAACAAGCCAGGCATAGTGAGAAAGTTTTCTCACCTCAGCACTGCAGGGGTGGGGGTGGGGTGTGTATGTGGGTGTGGGTGTGTGTGTGTGGCGGGGGAGGGTGGAGACAGGTGGATCTCCCAGGCTCACCCAGCTTCCTCAGAGAGTTCCCAGCTAGGGAAAGGCTCTGTCTCAAAAAACAAGGTGGAGAGCTCCCAAGGAACAATACTTAAGGTTGTCTCCTGATCTCTAAACACACACACACACACACACACACACACACACACCCCACACACAGTACACCCCTCCCCACATTCTATACTACACCACACACACACCACACACACATACTATACTACACCACATACACACACACCCATCACTACACATACATGTAACACCACACAAACACACCACACACTTACCACACTATTCCCCCTCACACATTATACTACATCACATACAGCACACACCCCCACACACACTATACTACACCACACAAGCACACATACACACTATACCACACTACACAAACACACACATACCATACACACATACACACCACACATACCACACACACCACACTACATCACACACACAAATACACACATACAGACACACACCACACTACATCACATAAACATACCACACACAGACACACACCACACTACATCAAATAACCACACACACCCTCACACACACATAAATACACACAGAGATACACACCACACTACATCAAATAAACACACCACATACATACACCACACTACACATCCCCACACACATACCACACACACAGATACACACTACACACAGAACAAAACACCACATATGTCAACACACAGAGCACATACGCAGCCTCAGACAGTGCTCACCTTTTATAGTATCTATGCTTGGCACTGCTGACATTAGGGCTGGGCATTCTTTGTTGTAAACATCACTCTCTGTAGCTCTAGGCTTCTGAGCAGTATCCCTGGCCTCCTGTCAGATGCTCACATGGACCTCTTCCCTGGCTACACAAACCTAATGATCACAATTTGATCCCAGAACCCACAGTGGAAGGAGAGAACCGTCTACCAAATGTTGTTCTCTGATGTTCATTGTGGCAAGTGTTCACCTGTACTCATGTACACATAAAAATATTTTTAAGAGATGCAAAGATGCCGGGCAGTGGTGGCACACGCCTTTAATCTCAGCACTTGGGAGGCAGAGGCAGGTGGATTTCTGAGTTGGAGGCCAGCCTGGTCTACAGAGTGAGTTCCAGGACAGACAGGACTACACAGAGAAACCCTGTCTCGAAACAAACAAACAAACAAAAAAAAAAAAAAAAGAAAGAAAGAAAGAAAGAAAGAAAGAAAGAAAAAAAGAGATGCAAAGATGCAAAGATGCAAAGATGGTTAAGTGGTTAAGAGCACTGGCTGCTCTTCCAGAGGTCTTGGTCTTGAGTTCAATTCCCAGCAACCACATGGTGGCTCACAACCATCTATAAGGGGATCTGATGCCCTCTTCTGGCATGTGGGTGTATATGCAGCAGATCACTCATACATTAAAAATAAAATAAAAATATTTTTAATTTAAAAAATAAAATTTTAATTTGAAAAATTAAAAAAAAATTTTTTTTAGTTATGTGTATGAGTCTGTGTTGAGGGTATGTGCATGAGTGCAGTTACCCATGGATGCTACAAGAGGGCCTACGATCCTCTGGAGCTGGGCAGTTGTGATCCATACAACCTAAGTACTAGGAATAGAACTCAGGTCTTCTAAAGACAAGCACAAGCTCTTAACTGCTGAGCCACCTCTCCAGCCCACAGGGAAGTGAAGGAAGAGCTGTCCTAACAGAGAAATCCTGAAAAACCCAGGGCCCGTGTTGTGCGTGTGGACCCTAAAGTAGCTGGCATGGCTGGATTCCAGTGGTACATAAGAAGACCACAGAGCAGCTGGAAAAGCCAGGATGTTCACAGGACACTCTGTTCCTTACCTCAAATAACTCAGCACAGTGATCCCAGACACCCTGTGCCTTAGAAAGAATTCTATTCAGTTCAATTGTTGCTGATCCTGGGTCAGTCTGTGGCACTCAGAGGCACACCTGCTGCCATTTGGGGAGTGATATATGTCTAGAGTTTCCAGCAGTGGAATCTTGGAGAGGCCCCATGTGAAATCAGTTATACCACAAACATGAAGACTGGGGTATAGATCCCCACAACCCCCACAGCAGCCAGGCAGGCTCTATGGCTTCTTGCAATCCCAGCATTCATGAGGCAGAGAAAGAATGCTCAGAGCAGAGCAGCTATCGAGACAGGCTGGAATTGGCAAGCTCGGGGTCCAGGGAGAGACCCTGTTAATACATACGTAAGGGTCTACTGATGTCAACTTCAGGTCTACACCTCTCTCTCTTTCTCCTCTGACACACACACACACACACACACACACACACACACACACACACACACACACAGCAAGGACTCTGCACAGGCAGCTCCACAAAGCTGAGATAGGGGGGCAGGGACAGACATTCTGCCCTCAGCAAAGCTGTAAACGGAAGCCCAAGTTTACCATCCGAACTGCCTGAGGCTTTGAGAAAACAATCCTAGAACCCTTGGCCTCCTCCTCCGGCCCCTGATAAAACCAGCTCCAGATGCCATGATTTTGGAAAAGGCCTGCTGTGGGCAGGAGGTGGCCTCTCTGGCCACACCAGTGTCTACATCTGGGGTGCTGTGCCCAGCCAGCCAGACTAGACCTCCACATGCCAAACCCTGTGTTGGTCAGCAAGACACTCACAAAATGTTGGCCTTTTATTTTTTTTTTCTTCTAGACAAAGTTAGATTTACCCAGACAACCTAAATCTGTCCTGCTTCTGACCAGAAGAAATACTTCAAAAGCTGCCCTCCTCCTCTTGTGAGTGGCTGGCAGGAGAGTGAGGTCTTCCTTCAAACCATCACAGTGCCTCAGGGCCCGTGTCTCAGGCCCTCCCTAGGTCGTCTGTCAGGATACCATAACCTCCTGTGCCTTTTGCCTGAGACCCTCCCCACAAGACTGCCTCCTCCCAGGCGTGTGTTCTCCTGTCTGACACATTTTCTTTTGCTCAGTCCAGCTGAAGAGGGTCCTCCTTACACACCAGGCGCTGGGTCTGTCCCCTTCCCTTGAGTCAGTAGGTTTAGTCCCTGACTGAGGTGCCCCTCTAGATGGTAGCTCTTTCGGGCAGTACTGAACATGTCCAGTGGATGGATGGCCTGCAGCAGCCTGTTCATTAAGCTGCTGTGTTCTGTGGACAGAGGGTGAGCTTCTGCTCTTCCCGGGACACTGGCTCAGTGTCCATCACTCACAGCTCCCAGGGCTGGTCTGTGCGACCACATCACAGTGAGTCCCCACTAGATACTGTGATGTCTGCGCTTGCTGTGAGATTTGCTTCCTTCCCTGAGGAAGAGGGACTGGGCTTAACTGTCTTGTGCTTCTGGACTCCTGCAGGACCTCAGAGGAGGGTGGGCCTCTGGGGTTGGTGACCTGTGCATTCTGCACCTGAAGGAATTTCTCCCACCAGGAGCCTCAAATGCTGTGGTGTGGCCCAGCCTCACTCCTGAGGTATTTTCAGCTGAGTCTCCCCCCCTCGCATTGATTTCCTTCACAGGCTGTTTCCATAAATGGCTCTGCACACATAATTACCAGTCCAGTCCTCAGCTGGCTCCAGACCCCAGATTAAAAGGGAACACCCGTACAGGCAACCACATCAAGCCTGCCGAGGTAAAAAATAATTCCCTGGAGATGTGAGCAAGGAATGATTCCTCCAGAAGAAACTCAAGAACATGGTCCATGGTGACACATCCCACTTACCTGCCTGCCCTATGACTCACTCTTGCAGAGACCCCCATCAGTCACTAGGGTGTAGGTAAAGTTTGAGTTAGAACTGGGAAAGTCTTCAGGGTTGGGGTTCAGAGGCAGGGAACAAGGGGTTATCTGCTGAGGTCCCATATGAGCTCAGGGTAGTGTGATACCAACTTTCAGTCTCAGCCATGGAAATGAGTGGACCTGGAGTTCAAGAGTGGCATACTGGGGTGGAGGTGACTCTTAACATGTTCTGTCCACAAGGAAGCCACCTTCCTCCTGCTGGGTCTGATGGAACTGGGGCTGTCAGGGGGTACTCAGAGATATGCTCACTGCAGGCACCACAGGGATGGGGACAGCGCGTGTTCACCGTACCCGATGCAGCTTTCCATGCTCCCTGACTCCTTCCCCTCTGCCAGTCTGCCTGAGCCCCTGCACACAGCCGCTGTGGCACAAGAGGGTAAGGGGAATGAAGCATTTGGGACATTTATGGGTTGCTTCCCGAGGACAAGGAGAAGGGGCTATCTGTGACCCTGAATCAGACAGAGAAACCAAGCACCTTAAAAGATGTTCCATGCAGGCTGAGACTTCATCATGAAGGCACTTGCCTGTCAAGGATGGAAGAGCTGGGCAAAGTCAGGTGTCTGGAAATCTTGCCCATCTGTTTTAAAAGAGGGGTGGGTTTATCTAGTCTCTAAGAATGGATGTGGGCATGGGTAAAGCTCAGTGGTAGGGGCACATGCTTAGGAAGGGAAAGACCCCAAGTCCGATGTCCAGGGCATGCTGTGTGTACATGCGTGCGCGCGCGCACACACACACACACACACACACACACACACACACACACACACCAGCAGTTGATGAGAATGAGGATATGCTTTTTTGGTACTGGGGATTGAACTCGGCCCAGCATACACTAGGCAAGGGCTCCACCCCTGAGCTACATCCCCCATCTCTTTTTAAAAGAGATTTATATTTAATACCTTGAATTGTACATATGCATGTCTGTCTGTATGTGGGTACGCACACTTGAGTGTTGGCGCTCAGAGATGCCAGAGGTATCAGATTCACCTAGTGTATTGTGAGCCATTTGACATTGGTACTGAGAACTGAATACTCTTCTTAGAGAATAGCAAGCTTTCTGTACACTAAGCCTTTTCTCTCTCTCTCTCTTTCTTTCTTTCTTTCTCTTTTTTCTTTTCTTTCTTTATTCTTTCTTTCTTTTTTCTCTTCTTTCTTTGTTTATTCTTTCTTTCTTTCTTTCTTTCTTTCTTTTTTTGGACAAGGCCTCACCAAGTTCCCCAGCCTGGCTTTGAACTCAAGATGCTCCCTCAGCCTCCTGGATCCCTGGGACTGCAGACAAAGAGCAGCTTCATTCAAAGCACTCCCAGGCTTTGAACAGGACCAAATCTCCAGTAATAAGAGTAAATGGGCAAGGATCATTTGTGGGCCATTCATACAACTCAGAAGTTAAGAACCACAGAGACTAGAATGTGGGACTCTCAGAGAACTGCATAGGGTGGGAGTTTAACAGGCAGCACATCAGGGTGGCCACGTGCTGCAGGATCCCATTTCTATGAAGCTTAGAAACAGGCTGGAGGAGCCTCTGATGATAGGAATCCTGAAGCAGTTGCCCAGGGGGACTGGCTGGGAAGCATGATTCCCAGGGGGGGTTCATTATCTCATTGTGGATGGTCTGAATTCTATGAAATAAGCATGTGAAACTTATGTGGATGGCAGCTGCATGGAGGACATAAGCATCAGATGCAGAGGAATTGCTATGTGGTCTTGGGACTATCACAACCCTCTCTGAGCCTCACTCTCCTGTGGCAGTACTTGTAAATGCAAATGCAGGAACAGATGTGGAGGTCTGGGCATGTGGCCAGCACAGCTGTCATCTCACTCAGCTCTGGCAGCCCCTTAAGATGAGAACTTCCATCTCACAGAAGGGGAAACTGAGGCTCAGAGAGAGTGGGGTGCTTAGGAAAGTCCAGATCATAGAGTAGGCATAGCATCAGGATGAGAATTCTTTCTGTGTGAGTCCCAGGTCAGAAGTCCCTTGACCCAGCCCTCCTCAGGTCCTATTGTCTCCAAACTGTGCAGTGTGTGTGTGTGTGTGTGTGTGTGTGTGTGTGTGTGTGTGTGTCTTATACCTGACAACCATCTTCATGGCACATGTATGCATTCTCTGTCTCTCCCACTAGAAGTTCATCTCCCAAAGGACACAGGCAGTGTGAGTGCCCCTGCAACTGGAACCACGAGCCAGGCTTCCTGGCACATAGTAGGTACTGCATGACTACTTGTGGGAGGAATGGATGAATGGATGAATGAATGAATGAATGTTTCTTGAAGGAATTCCCTGGGTAAAAGCCAAAGGAGATGACCCTCGGTGATAAGAAAGGGTCTCTGGCTGCAGAGCTGGCAGGGACAGAGGGAGACCACAGCCAGTCTCTAATGCTCACACAGTCTCACTCTTTCATACCCGGCCACCATTCATGGCTGCCCCTGCCCTTGGCTATCGGAGGCCTCGGGGATAAAAGCTCCTGGTCTGGGAAAGGGGTCAATGCGTGTGCTGATGGCTCTGTGTGCTCCTGCCTAGACTCTGCCTGTTAGTGCTATTTGTGCCTCAGTTTCCCCATCCAGAACAGAACCACCTGCCTGTCCACTGACATGAGCAGAGCTGGTCCTTTCTGCCTCCTTCCGCCCTTGGGAAGGAGAGGAGAGCCTGAGGCCACCCAGCCAGGGACGGGGCAGTGAGCAAGGATGTTCCTCTGAAACAAACCCAACGATCAGGGCTGGGGGGAGGGGCATCTAGTTTTCCTGATACTATCACTCAGATGCCTGGAAGAAACAGACCACAGAAAGGAGGACACGTGGGCAGGGACAAGCAGGGACTACAGGCAGGGTCTGGGACTGTGAGTACCAGCTTAGCTCCAGGCTCTCCATTCTCTGAGCACAGGGACATCAGGGTATAGGAATCTGCTGTCACATCTGTTCTACAAGGTCACAGCCTGGACACCACTGGGATGCTGGTTCCAGAACTCTGACCTTCAGGATCGGCCTGGCTTGCTAACAGAACAGTATCTGGGTTTGTGTCTGACACTCAGGGCCTGGTAACACCAGGTAAACAATCATTCTAAGATGGGCACACTTGCTCACACCTTTAATCCCACTACTCAGGAGGCAGAGGCAGGTGAATCTCTGAGTTCAAGGCCAGCCTGGTCTACATAGTGAATTCCAGGACAGAAGGGCTACAGAGAAATGTTGTCTTGAAGAAAAAAAAATATCCATCTTTAGGTTTCAATGTACACAAGACACAGACACACAGGGCTAATTTATCTTCTTCTCCCAGCCTCTTTCTTTCAACAGGATTTGCTGTTACTCTGATGCCCTGGCTGCCTTTATACATATGATGTAGCCAGGCTGGCCTTGAAGCTGTGACAATCCTCCTGTCTCAGCCTGAGTGTTAGGATTATAGTCATAACTTAACACATGGAGCCACATAGAGGTTTTACTGCTACATGTGAAGGCTGGGATGTAGCTGGAAGGGCTTGGGGTCAGCAGTGGCCTGGCTCTGGGTCACACTGGGGTGGGCAGTGCCCGTGTCTTAGTTTACACTCTCAAGGGAGTGAGGTTGCTTTTCTGCTCCTGTTCATCTGTCAGTCAGTCATATAACCTTGAGGACAGGTCACTAGGAGTCCCATTTATTCATTTATTTTTAGACAGGGTCTCCCTGTGTTGCTCTGGCTGGCCTGGAACTCATAGAGCCCCACCCCCCACCCCCAGCCTCTGCCTCCTCGGTGCTGTAATTAAAGGTGTGTGTCACCATGCCAGGCCTAGGAGTCCCATTTAAAAGAACATATTTAGGCTCAGAGACAACAAGGGACTTCCCCAAAGTTTCCCAGCAACAGTTCCCACCAGAGCTGTTCATGTTGTGACCAGAGGAGAAGGTGGGGTGCAGAACATGGGCTGGGTGGTGACTCTTTCTGATCAGCAGCTCCTCTGGGGACATTCTTGGGCAAGTCTATCCTCCGTTCTTAGTCCTAAGCCCTGGGTCAGCTTGTCCTAAGGATGAAGCGACAGTTATAGCCCCACATGTGGTCTGTCCTAAGTCTCCACCCTGCCTTCTAAGCAGGAAAATAGTATGTAGATGCCTTCTGCCCTGTGCTTCCAGTCAGAAACACCAGCCTTCCCCCTGTGCTGGGCTCCACCCTACCTTGGCCACCACCAGCTATGGATGCGGAACAGAGGCTTGGGTGCCCTCTCTACCTTCCTTCAGGTAGGGAAAGAAGTGGCTGAGGATCCCACACACCCTGCTGTTCAATCCCCTATGCTCCTCTGCCCACATCCTATGGAAAGCTCTCCCCATCTTGGAGAGAATATCACCAACTTGAACATCGGAGGTAGAGCTATGCAGTCCAGGTATCTTCTGGGCTATTTCAGGGTAGTCACTGCCTCTCTGTGCCTCCCTGCTCTCCCCTGGGTAATGGGAGTGGAGACTGGATGGCTACCTGCTGCTAGAAGGATTAGATATGCCCTGCAGGGCTGGTGGCCATGGCAGGGTCCTTTCCCTGGTCTCAGCTCAAGCTGAGTGTTCAAACCTGCCCAGGCCAATAGCATCAGCAAAGCAGGTGGGGATCTAACCCACAATGAGGAAAACCTCCGGGGAAGTATCTTTCAGACTTTTAGAATTTGGGACTGGAGCACTCCCTGCTTGTAACTTCCTATAACCTTGGACTCCAGTCCTAGAGAATCTGATACCCTCTTCTGCCCCCATGAGGCACTGCGTGCACACAGACATACAGGCAGAAAAATCTTGAACACATAAAAGATTTTTTAAAATTTAAATTTAAATTTGAAGGTGGGGGATGTAGCTGGAGAGATAGCTCAGGAGACACCTGTTTCCCTACCTGAAGGCAGGTAGAGAGGCGGGCACCCAAACTTCTGTTCCCCATCCAAAGTACGGTGGAGCCCAGCACAGGAGGAAGGTGGGTGTTTGGGACAGGAGGGATCTACATACTGTCTTCTGCTTAGAGGGCAGGGTGGGGACTTAGGACAGACCACATGTGAGGCTGTACCTGCCTCTCCATCCTTAGGATCTTCTTAGAACCTGGATTTGATTTTCCAGCAACCCCCCCCCCCCCCCAGGCTGCTCACAACCATCTGTGACTCCAGTTTTGGGGCATCTGATGCTCTCATTAGCTTCTGCCAACACAGGGCATGAATGTGGTGCACAGACATACATGCAGGTAAAACACTCATACATGTAAGTTAAAAAATAAATAAATAAAAGACTAGGAGGAGAAAGTGGTCCTGATGTCTAGAGATCCCTGGAGAAAGGAGGAGCCACTCTTTGAGAGAATGGACTCACAGCTGCCCCTTGGGTCAGTCACTGGCCTGAACACTTTCCATGCCAGGCCAAAGTCCAGCCGCTGGGGCCCAGGCCCACGAGGCTACAGTCATGTCTGAGTCTGTCCACTCCACCTCCTGATACTGCACCCCACCCACCCACTTCCTATTGCACAGAAAGAGCCTGCTGTCCGGGCATGAGGGTCAGCTCTGGTCACTTTGATATGACCACAGGTTTCCACACTGAACTTTGTCCCTCTCTTCAGGGCTGCGTTTATCACAGTGACAGCATCACGGCCTCTGTTTACTCATCAGTCTCCCCAGGACTGTCTTCCGGTGCCACCTAGGGGACCTAGACATCGCCAGGTCCCAATTTCTGGGTGCCTTGGTGGGCGAAGACCCTGAGCATCAGCTGACACTCAGACCTTCCAATCCTGCCCCTGTAGTTCCCGTGGTTTTACTGAACCATGGCTCCCTCCTGTCCCAGGGGCCTTGTATTACTTGAAGGCATCATTCCCAGACAGGCGGCCACGCGCACAGCCACCCCTTCCTCCCCCCACCGCCCCATCCGGATCCCTGACGCCTTTTCTGCACTCACCCATGTTGACGAAGCTCATGACCAGGTCGGCACGGCCCAAGTGAGCCTGCGGTGGCCCGGCGTCGTCGTCGTCCGTCATGGCGTGATACAAGTCCAGCATGAAGAGGGGCGCGGACGCCGGCTGCCGGGCAGCGGCGGGTGGTGCACGGGGTCGGGGCCGCCCGGGCAGCCCGAGCACCGCCAGGATTTCGCGCTGCATGTCGCGGCGCTCCCGCGCTCCCAGGCGACGCTGGGGACAGGTGTGTGGGGGCCGTGGGCCGTGGCCGCCTCCCAGAGCGCACAGAGCAAGGCTCAATAGCCAGAGTGGCCCGGGACGCACAGCCATCTCCGACTTTCAGCGGGCGCGCATCCACCGTAAGCTGGCCTGGCTCAGGCGCGATGCCCCGACGGGGAGGACCAGACGGCGCAGTGGATCCCCTGAGCTCGCACCTGTCGCGGGCAGCTCTGCAGTGACTGCGCACTAAGCGCTCGGCAGGCGATCGCTGCCTCCGTAGGTCCCTCAGAGCAACGTGGGCTCTCACGGAGCTGATCCGCGAGTGTCTGGAGGAGGACCTGGGTAGCAGCTCAGAGCCGACAGCACTCGTCCTCGGCCCCGCCCCTGCCCGGACCAGCCAATGGTGACTCGGGGGCGGGTCCGAGTGCCGAGAGACTCCCGGAATAGTCTGCGCGCAACCGTTGATGCGCTAAGTGGTGGAATCCGCCTGGTGTACCCGTAGGTGGGTACGGGCGGGCTGGAGAGAGGCCTTTAAGGGTGTCCTAGGTCCCCATCCAGCTTCCGGGGCGCATACCTGGCTTCACGAGGAGGCATTGGGGTCTCTGAAGCAGCCACTCGCGCCCTGGACGCGGATGGAATCCTGACCCGATCAGCAGTGGGACCCGCAGAGTCGCCCTTCAGCTCTGGGAGTCTCTGCATGAGCCCCTAGTTCCGGCCGTCGGGGCCGGGCGGGTGGCAGCAGTGCAGCGAGGGTGGGGCACATTCCGTTGCCAGCAGTAACCAGGGCCCAGCCCCCGCTACTCCTTGGAGTCAGACTCCTTCTCCGCCTGGCGGATCCCGTTGTAGAATCCAACCCGGGATGGGCTCTGAGCCTCCCGAAGGAGGGCCACCTTTGCTTATCTCATTTGTGACAGTTCTCAGGGGCTTGCAAGAAAGGGACCTTGCAAAAACTCCCTGACTGGTTCTGCTCCTTTATGCAGTCCTGCCTACCAAGGCGGCTGCCACAGCACTGACACTGTCAATAAAGGTGTTGGTGTGGGTCAAGTGGGGCAGCGAATGAGGGTGGAAGGAATTGAACAGGAAAGTCGGAAGCCAGGGAGGAAAGAATGAAGCAGCGGGAATGGCTGTCAAGGCTGGGCCAGTCATAACGACAGGTAACAGGGCTTCCAGACTATTAACGTTTAAAGCCATTATGGGCATACAGCTGCCTCTTTTCCTTTCCTTTTTTCTTCCTTTTCTTTTTTCTATTTCTTGCTTAGCTTACACAAAGCAATTTATTAACAAAATAATTTTGAGAAGTCCTGTTCACAGACCACGATGATCCCCTTTCTTCTAGTGCTGTCACAAGGAATGGGACAACCTGCCCAATCTTTACATCCCTGAACAAGTCAAAGTGCTGAGGGTTGACTGGGCTCCAGATCCAGGACTCTTGGTTCTGTTTCCTCCTGCGGTCTGGAGTTTGCTATGCAGGGCAATCCCTCCCAGCTCCTTGCACCTCTGGTCCACATCGCTAACACGGACAAAGGTATCACTGAAGAATGTAAAGATACAGTAGACACCAAATACATTCTTTCCTTCAGCCACTTGAGGTCCAAGGCAGATGGCTAGTTCCTCCTTTCCTTCCCCTTGGGAGGCTCTGTTTCTGAATGTCATCTCCAGACCCCTAAACCAGGTCTGCCCCGCTCTGAGGCAGGTTCTCACTATGTAGCATTCTGACCTGGAACTTGACCTATAAAACAGGCAGGTATATCTATGAGATCTATAGAAGTCACAGATACGCCTGCCTATCCCTGCCTCTTATGGATTATGGCATGTGCTACTGTGTACAAAAGCTTTTTTTTTTTCTTTTCCTCTTCTTTTCTTTCTTTCTTTCTTTCTTTCTTTCTTTCCTTCTTTCTTTTTCTTTTTTAAACAATGGGAAAGCTGAAGGTTAAGCACTTTACACAGTGCAACTGGAGAGCTGGAGGTTGAGGGTGGGTGTTGGAGAGGCTTCCAGGAGAGAGACCATAAAGGCCCTGCAGGTGGTGCTACATGAGGGTCTGGCCAACCAATTAAGGATTCTCTAGTGTGCATTCAAAATAAAAATCCAAATAAATGTATAACGCCTACCAAAATCATGCTGATATGATCCTTTTGAAGTTTTTTTTTTTTTCTTAAATGTGTGCACCTCCTGTGTGCAAGTGTCCTCTAAGGCCAGAAGAGGGCAATGGGCCCCCTGGAACTGGAATTACAGCCCATTGTGAGCCACCTGATGCTCTGGGAAACTGAACCCATATTTCTCCAGCCTTGTTTCAAAGCTTCAAGTATCAACTCAGCCCTTCAAGTAATCATGTTTAGTCTGTCTTTTATCCAACAGGTCAATTTCTATACTGCTTCAAAGCCCCCGTTAAGACACCGAGCTGAGCCTGGCAGTGGTGGCACACGCCTTTAATCCCAGCACGTGGGAGGCAGAGGCAGGTGAATTTCTGAGTTTGAGGCCAGCCTGGTCTACAGAGTGAGTTCCAGGACAGCCAGGGCTACACAGAGAAACCCTGTCTCGAAAAACAAACAAACAAAAGGTAAAAGACACAGAACTGGAGAGAGAATGAATCTCTTGAGGATCATTCATCAATAAAATTGGTGGCTTCTAGTTTAGGCAGGAAATAGGAGGTGGGACATCCTTAGGCAGAAAGGATTCTAGGATAGTGCCAGGCACAGGAGAGTCTCTCAAGAAGATGTGAGGAGATGGATGTCACCTGAGATGTTACCTGAGCACAGGTAACCAGACACATGGCAGAATGTAGATTGGAATAACTGAGTTATTTGAAGTTATGGTTTAGTCAGAGAAGAGACTGGCTATATGGCCAAGGTATCTGTAAATATATTTTGAGTCTGAGTTTTATTTCTGGGAGCATGGGGCTGGGAGGAAGATCCAGAGTGAACTTCAACACAGAACAACTGGAGGGGCAGGAAGATGGATGTAAATTCAAACCAGAATAGTTTACATAGTTCAAGACAGCCAGGACTAGCTTCATAGCTATAGTCATACCTTGTCTCAAAACAAAAACAAAACAAACAGAACAAGGAGGAGAGGGAGGAGGGGGAAGGAGGAGGGGGAGGAGGAGGATAGAACAGAAAGAAGGAAGAAAATGGGGAAATGTTGGGCTTTTAAGGACGATGCTGCCAAGTAGCCTTTGCAACTGCTCCAGTAGAGGCTAGAGCTAGAATGCTGAGGGAAGTGTGGGTAGGAGGGAGGGGAGACAAAATCAGGAAATAGGGAAAGGGGCTGACAATAATTCTCTAATAGTGATGGGGTGAAAGATGTGGGGCTGAATTCAGAGGGCTTGATGACTGAGGTGGAGGTTAGATGTTGCCCATATCAGTTTTGTTCAGGAACTCTTGAGTCTCCTGCCCACAGCTTCCTCTCCCCCCCTCCCCTCTGGACCCTGGATACCCTCTGCACCAGTCTCTACATCATACCATCAAGAACCTCCCACTCTACCTGTAGTTCTCAGGTGGCATTCTAGGCTATCCTGGGCTACTAGGCTATCAGCATGAGGCCAGTTCTTAGGGCTGAAACATTCATGTCAACTTAGGAGCTAGCCACTTTCTCTCTCCACAGTGCTTCCTATTCCTGTAAACTGAAACCAGGCTTAGCCAGTCATCCAAGAGCCTCCATCCAGAATCCAATTTGGCAATTGTGATGGTGGGCTGCTCTGTACTGAGCCTGAACCAAGACTCCACCTTTTGAGCAGTCCCCACTCTAATGGTGTTGACCACCTGTGAACTTGATCATTTCTAAAAGCAGAAGGAAAGCTGCATCCCCAGAGGAGCTGGTGAAGTTTCTGGAAGGTGCCAGAAAGAGGAGGTAGGTTCCTGTGAGTAGAACCCTGGAACAGCAGAAAGACTAAGGTGGCTAAAGCTTCTTGAAGAAGATAGTGTCAACACCTGAGCTTTCTGGCTCACCTGCTGACTATGACTTTGCTAGGTTACTGAACTTTCTTATCCATAGGGGACTCAAAATCATAGAATTGGGATTTATATTGAGATGTACCTAGAATGCAAGTTCTCTATGATGTATAGAATGCTGGAAAGCATTCCATAAATGTTAGCTGTTGATGTATCACTTATCTCAGATGTGAGTGCACATGCATGTTGCATGTGTGGATTTCTTACCATGCGGGCTCTGGGTTGAGCTCAGGTCATTATTAGCCTTGGGGGTAAGTGTCTTCACTTGCTGAACCATCTAACTGGCCATCAAACATGGATTTTTTGAATCACATCTCAGGACTATTATTATGAGGGAAGAGACTCGTGTAGAGGTTAGAAGATGATTTTGTGGAATCCGTTCCCAACGTTTTTGTGGGTTCTGGGGATTGCAGGCAGGCCTCCAGGCTTGCGTGGTCAGCACCTTTACTGCTGATCCCCCTTGTCAGCCGTTGTAGTGTCTTAAGCCTTTACCTAGCCTGTTTTCTAGGTCTACACAGATTCCTGTTGAATGGAAGCTTTATGTGGAGCCACCACCAGGCAAGCTTTTGTCTTTAAGATTTAATTGTGTGTGCAGGAGTGTGTATGTCCTTAGAGGCCAGAGGCATTGGACTTTTCACCCTATGTGGGTGCTGGGATCTTAGCTCAAGGCCTGCCTGCAAGAACAGTACATGCTTTTAACCCCGTCCCCCTCCAGCCATATCTCCAGGCATCCCTCACCCCTGCCTGCCAAATGAGCTTTGTGGAACACTCAGAACCTAAATTTCCTGGGAAGAAAGAAAAAGCCGGTAGTGCCCTCCTACCTATCAGCCAGTCCTGCCATGCTCCTGCAGCTGAGTACCTGGAAGCAGGTGAAAGATCCAAAAAAAAAAAAAAAAAAAAACAAAAACAAAAAAAAACCAAAAAACAACAACAACAACAAAAAACTATTCTACACTAAGTTCCCATAGAACTTAAGAATAAGATTTTTAATGAAAAATAAATGTATTTAAATTATGTACATACTAAGATGGCTGTGGTGGCACAGGCCTTTAATCCCAGCAGAGGCAGGCAGATCTCAATGAGTTCAGAGACCAGCCTAGTCTACAGTGAGTTCCAGGACAGCCAAGGCTACATGCTAAGACCTTGTCTCAAAACCAAAACAAGTAGGTGTGTGTCACATGTAGGTATGTACACGCGAGTGCAGATGCCTAAGGAGACTGTCTGACAATGGTGCTGGGAACTAAACCCAAGTTCTTTGGAAAAGTAGCAAATGCTTTTTTCTCTGCATAGCCCTGGCTATCCTGGAACTCACTCTGAAGACCAGAACTCAGAGATGTGTGTGCCTCTGCCTCCCTAGTGCTGGGATAGAAGATGTGCACCAACATAATCCAGTGTAAGTGCTCTTAACACGTCTCCAGCCCCAGATATTTATTTTTAATTATAAGTATGTATAGCACGTGGGTATGTACATGTGTGCACAGTATCTATGGAGGCCAGATTCCCTGGAGCTGGAGTTACAGGTGGTTGTATTCCACCACGGGTGCTGGGAACTGAAGAGATCTTCTGCAAGTGCAGCAAGAGTCTTAACTGCTGAGCCAACTCTCCAGTGCCAAGCCTGAAGGTCACCCGGTTCTATGAAAAGAGCACATAAGGAGCTCACCCGGCTATGCACTCCTCTCATTCTGAACATTTGGCCTTATGCAGCTTTGGCAAACATGCATTCACGTCTTGCCAAATTCTCGAATTTGAGGGGCATGTGGTCTGAAGAGTGAGAACATTGGGCTGAGTCAGGTCTCCTTTCTTGAGTTCTCTTTCAGTCAGTATCTGGTTGTTCTAGTCATATCAGGGCCAGCTAAGGACTGGAGAAGTGGAAACATCAGACTAACAAAGTTCAAGACTCAACTCCAGAAGAGTCCACCATGGCTTCATACCGCGATCTCATGCATATATCTGCCTTTCCACCTATAACAAAAAAAAGGGAGACTAGACTGCCTTCCAGAATTGAGACCAAATGTCTAGTGGGCGTAACTTCACCTATTTGTCTTCCCCAATAATTAGGTAGCTTTTTCCTGCACAAGTCTGGAAACTAGCAAGAGGGCCTCAGGGCAGCCACCCCCTCTGCCCTTGTCTACTGTGGCCTATGACAAGAGGGTGCACGGCAAACTAGGAAGTTTGAGAACAGCAAAGGCAACGATGGCTCCTGAAATGTACAAACTGCAAGGCGTTCTGTCTAGGTAACCAGCAGGCGACTGGCATCACCCATGAGAAGAGGCAGCTCAGTCTACACGCCTCCATCTCCCATGTAACCTGCCCTGAATCAGCCCCTTACAGCGCCATCTGGTGAGCTAGTTTCTCAGAATAAGTTTCTCCCCATGCTTTGGCTTTGCCTGTCCATTTGTTTGCACGCTATACACAGTGGTTTCAAGGTTAACAGGGTAACTAGTCTGTCTGGCTGTGAACTTCTACCATCCGACAGAACTTTCAGCATATGGGAAGTCTGTCCATCCCAAGGTAAATTCCTCACACACTGTTGAATCGTGTAGGTAGACAGGACCCCTTCCCTATGTATCTGTGTGAGAACAGCCCGCTTCTCTGGTGCCTCATTAAAATTAACAAGGGTAAGATTAAAAAAAAAAAAGTAATGAGTTCTATGATTTTTTTTCCATCAAGAAAACTCTTGTTGAATGATGTATTAAGTACTACAACATTTTCATACCTCAGCGGTAACATTTAAATATAAAGTTGTGGTTCAGAATAAAGCCAGGAATTACAAAACATTTGTTACTGCAAGCAATTTTAATACAAAAGTGTGTCTTGTTTCTAAACAGTTCATTGGTAGAGCTTCAGTTTCTGCCTCAATTAAAACCAATTGAGATACTCACACAGCAACATGGTCAGAGCTGACAAGGAACAGCAGCTAAAAAACAGGAGCCCCAGACAGCCCCTCTGTGGTCACTTGGTCAGCTGACTTTATTACACACAAAAAGACGGAAGCAAACGGGACTGGTGAACAGGTGTGCTGGTGAACTCCGCTAAAAGATGAGCGAGTGTTTGTCTTAGGTCCGCATTTCAAAATGGGCTCATGGAATTCATTCCTCAGTTCATGGGAGGTTGATCGACCATTTAAATAAATAGGAAATAAAAAGCAGATAAACAAATCTGTAATTCACAGTGCCACCAAGGAGTCCCCCTCACCAGGGGCCTGGGGCCTGGTGTGTACAGGAGTCATTAAGGGCTGGGTTGGACAGTTAGTTACAAATCAGTTTAAAACCCCAATGTTTTGAAGTTTCCTTTTACCCCTGAATCCTAGCAGCTATGTGCCCTTTAACGCCCAGTACTGAGACATTATTTTAAGACAGTATTGCAATGAACTCTTTGCTGTATCATGTGCAAAAGCTATCTAGATGAGGTTCTGTCTCTTCAGCTAAAATTACATAACAGGAAAACAGTGGAAATGCAATCTTAAGTGTCCTCTCCTTAATTTTTGCTAATTGAGGTGTCTGTGATTTAGAAAGAAGAGTTCCTTAAACATTGCGGAATTCTGAATTTTTTTAATATAATTTATCTTGCTGATATAGCAAGTCAAGTTTATAAAGAAGATGTATTTAGGAATAATCCTAAAAGATAAAGCAGGTTTATAAGCCTGCACCACATGAAACCCTATGTAGAGGCTTTTCTTTTTAATACACATCTGCATCTTGACCTTTTGTTTTCCTCAAATATTTCATCTCTGGGCCCTATCTGTTACAGGGTTACCAGGAGGCAACTTTTATCTACATAAATATTCACATGAAAATAGTAACTTACAAAAAGGAAAAAAAATAAGGCAGCTTCATAACACAATTATTCTTTTACAATTTTAACAATATAAGTTCTCCCGTTCAGAATAAATATACACCAATGTACGGAGCAGGATTCAACGTGGATAGTGGTGTGGGTGCTTGTACAGTGTCATCGCTTGGGACCTGGAGTCCTGGGGGAGGCAGTGGTGGTCTTCTTAGACATGGTTGGGATTTTGGAAGGTTTGGTGAGCCCTCTTCTGGAGCTGCCCTGGCCCCCGGCAGCACTGCTCTCAGAAGTGTCTGAACAAGCCGACTGCGTCTCTAGAAGGTCAAAGTCAGAGGCATCGCTTCCTCGACGGCTACTGGCTCGACTCCCTGCCCGACTCCCGGCCCGACTCCCAGGACGGCTGGCAGACTTCTTAGGGTCTGGAATTTAAGAATCAAGCAGGAGACTTAATGGAAAAAACACTGAAATGGAAACACAAGTGACCAGGGCAAGGTGGCTGCGGCTAACAGCTCTTGATTTGCTGCATGGTCTTGGGGAAATCACAGCCATTCTGGATCCACACATCATGACAGCAGATGAACCTTTTCTGGTCTGTGAGGCTACCTACACGATCCTGAGGAGCCGCAGGAAGCAGCTGCTGTTAGCAGCTGGACCACCTTTCAAAGCTGCCCCATTACCTAAGCATGGGTGGATGAACTGATGAGGTTGTAGTGTTTGTGAGCAGTTGCTAAAAGGAGGTGCAGGTGGGGAGGGACAAGTTCTGGTTCCCAGGAGGAATAGCAGTCAGCCACTCCACTTTCCCAGTTCACCAGCAGCCATGAAAGACATGGCAAACCAGGCAAGTTACTAACAAGCAGCTTGCTTTTAGTTCAGGCTGGACCCCTTCTTCCTTTTAGTCGACTACGATCATTTCTGATCCAGAAAAAGGGCTCTAGTGTTTAGTGCAGGAGGACAGTTGTTGTAGTGACAAGAAAAAAAGCAATGGTTGCCTAACAACCATAAGTCTCTTCCAGCAATGGCTCCTGCCTGAGAGGCTTTTGCCTCCTGGCTCATAGCAGCTGGGTTATCCCTCCCACCCTCAGCCCAGGAATGGGCACTTACCTGCCCGGTTAGTTTTGGCACCTGTGGAAGCTGGGGAAGAACTATTGCTGGTGTCACCAGCAAGGGATGTTCGGCTAGAATGAAAAGTTGGTGTTGGTCGTTTCAGCTTGCTGCCTGTTGATGAAATTACCTTAAAAATAACAAAAGATCTTATTTAGTTGATACAATCTTTGATAGGTATGTAACTGAATTGTCTATTTAAAAGGCTTTTTATAGATAACGATTTGAAAAAGCAAATTAAAAAGTCCAGGAAAACAAAGATTTATTTACAAAATGTTCTAGATTGTAGATTTTTTAAAAAATATTTTCAAAAAGAAGTAGTTAAGGTCCAATTAAAGCTTCAGATTGTCTTCTAATGTCTTCCCCCTAGGGATGGTAACCTCGCAATGGCTTTTATCCTGCTGACACACTTCCCCTAGGAATGTGAGATCTTCTGGTAGTGAGCTACTCTGGTTAAACATGAATAAGGTGAGGGGTTATCAGAAGAGAAATCCAAACACCCTGTGTGCTGGGGCAGCAACTAAAGCAGAGTCAGACACTCACCCACTATCATCAAGCACACACAACAATTGTAGTCACGATCTATTTATGAGCCAGCCTGTACTCTCCCCTCAGGAAATAAGGAATGAATCTTGTTTCTCCATTTCTATCATACACCCTTCCTGTTCAGTAAACTGTCAGGGTCTCCTTGCTGTTTGTCCTATGGCTCAGGGAAGTCTTGCCCACTTGTTCTTAACTGAGCCCACACTGTCACTGTACAGTAACTTTCCTCCCCAAACACACGCACAGTTTAGACCGTGTACTTCGGGGACCATGTTGCGAGGGTACTCTTGTCAGGAAAGCCTCACCTCTCAGTATGACTTGAGGCTTTCTACTGCATTTCCGTTTTTAGGGATAGTATTATTCATTGCCTGACATCTATATCTGCTTATTGCATCTGTCCCAAATTAAAGCATCAATTTCATAAAGGGAGTAACTTTTGTGTTATTGGTATACCCTCACCTCTTAGCACCTTAAACCATGTGGCAGAGAGGACACCATATGGCCTTGCTGAATAGCAATGCATAGACGCATGTCCTAACCTGAAGAAGTTGCATTTCATGACTGTTGTTATTGGGGAGAGCTACATTTCCTTATGTGATGTTTTTAATACCATAGATTTTATATAGAGAAAGAATATTTTAAAGTCTGATTTAAACTATTACTTAAAACATGGAATATAATTCCAGTTTCTCTGTGGAGTAAGTTGGGTAAATTGTTTTCCAGAACCTTTAAGATGCTTACATAGATAGGAGAGGAAAGCTACCTATCTCATTGTGCAGGCTGAACTTCTTCATGAAGGAAAAGCAAAAGCGACAGAAGTGATTAACACTCAAGCAGGAACTCTCCAGGCACCCAGGAGGAGGAGCACCAGTTCCCAGAGCTACCCTAACCCTGAGCACTGTTGCCTGAGTCCACAGCTCTGGCGCCTCTGGGCTGGGGCTCTAATTTAGGAGCCTGGCCTGGCCACAGGGCATCAATGAGTAAATAACTTGAAATAAAAGATTACATTGTAAAGCAAAGCAAAAAAGCCATCTCTCAGAGTCATATGCAATCTGTGTCACAGAGGGGAAAGCCAGGGCAAGCTGAGTCTTGGGCTCTCCACAGTGGTGCTGGCAGTGGGAGGAGTCCAAAGCTGTCAGTTCATTCACAGCCACTGGCATCTGTGCCCTTGTTTCTCCAGTTGCAGCCTTGCCTTCGCCTCTCTGCCTGGGTTTTCAGTGGTTTTCTTTTCCTCTTTTGAGACAGGCTCTCAATACACAGTCCCGTGGCCTTGATGTTATGTCACACCTGCCGCCCCCGCCCCCCCCCCCCAAGTGCTTCATTATAGGTGTGTGCCACAATACCAGCCAGGTTTTGTTTCTCTAACACTGGTCTTCCAAAAGTGTTAAGGTATTATAATGGCTGCATTTGGACATGCTTAACTGTTGGTATGTGCACTCAAATCAAAGCTATAGAAATCCAGGTGTCTAGGCCAAGGAACCAAGAAGGTGGAACTGGAGCTCCAGAGCAGTGGTGACTAGTAGGGAAACTGCTTGGCTGAAATAGATAGCACCCATGCCTTGAGCCAATGTGGCAGCACCCACCACCTTGGGGAGGGGTCTGGCAAATCATCCTCTTGTTCTAAACACATAGAACACTGGTGAACATGCGCTGTAGATTAATTTCAGGTGTTTATAACTCGTCCGTGTAGCTTACATTTGGAGACTGCAAGAGACCTAATTACAAGTAATATCAACAAATGAATGGCCAGGAATGACTGTTACCAATCATCCTGAACAAATGTCATGCTAAAAACTTATAAAGTTGTTAAACAATCTTGTTTTAGGCATCTCTTACTCATCTCCAATTTTGGTAAATCAGAGTTAGAAACTCCTGAAAACACTTGACCACTTGATCAATCAGCTGTGTCAGCAAGCAACCCAGAGATGGAAGAGACACTGGGCTCATGTCAGGTTCTTGGCATGAGTGAGAACCTCTTCGTGACCATGTCTCACTCAGCAAAGTCATACTCTACCTCAGGGCTGAGTAGCTGGAGGTCAGGACAATGGCTGTCCTTGACATGGGTGCCAGCTTTACTGTTTACCAACCAGGGTTTGTCATAACAGCGAGAGAACTGAAGTGGAGTCTGTGAAACAGAAATCCAAAGGGAAGGGTAGGAACAATTGAAGATGGAACAGAATGGGGCATAAATTGGGAACAGAAAAAAAAGACACTAAATTTTAAAGAAACAAAAAACAAATAAAATATACATAAGTCTGATGAGGCAAGATACAGCAGGTAGAAGGGTATCTTTTACCTGGAGCCCACTGTGCAGCTGCAGCAAGCTCATCTGTCAGGTCCAGCTGCATGGACAGTGCCGGGCCTTTCTAAACCAGTAACCCTAACTCTGGACAAGCTCAAACTCCTCCAACCGCGAGTAAGAAGACATAATTGTTTTGGATGTAACGGCCTGAACAGGCATTTTACTAATCACTTCAATGGTGGTGATCTGTACACTCTGGGTGTGGGGGATCTGGGCACAGAGTTGCTCTGTATGCTTTTATGTTCTTTTTTCTGCTAGACTTTTCAGAGTCTGCCCATCAATGAGTATCTACGAAGATGGGAATAGCAAAGGACAACATAAAGGAGGTCCGCACATACCTTGGTCCCGCTGGCTGGAGTGGCTGGAGAAGAAGGCATGGATGTACAGCTGTGGTTACTCTGACTAGCACTTGAGCTGGAGCGGGTGGGAGAAGCTGCCCGGGAAGATGGTTTGGATCTTCGACCCCGTGACCGGAATGGAGTCATCCCCTGAGATGCCCCTTCTGGTAGGATGAATTTCTCTCTAAGTTCTATGTTAGTTCTGCCTCGTGCTAAAAGAGAATGAACAAATGCATGCATGTTGTCAGTTATTAAAAATGAATCTTGGATGGTCAAACAGCTGCTTGACCCCATGAGAAGAGTAAGCTGTGCATAGGTTTTATACCACCTATGGAGTCTTCAAAACCAGCTGTCATGTTCTGACCCAAAGCCAACACACTGGCTAAGATCCTAGCTTGCTATAACAAGCAAGCCTGTGAACGGAGGACTATCCACTCTGCAGTCATGTTCTGGTTTTGCTGCTCTCCCCTGGGGTAAGCAAACTGTAGCTGCTCAAGGAGACACAGATGCAACAGGACACAAGCCTCTGACCTTAAACTATTTCCTCTCTCATAGACATGTGTACTTTCTGCTGAAATGTTGTAGGATAGATGATAATACTATAGTGGAAAACAGCACATAATGAAATCAAGATGCTTCCATTTGAATTCTGTCAATAACAACTAAAGCAAGAGGTTCAGGAAGCCAGGACAGTAAGGATGAGGACAGTCTAAGAAGTAAACATGTAGGGAGAGAGAAAGGTCAAGACCATGCACAAAACTGTGAGTGAGAATTTGTTAAGTAAAAAGCTGAAAGCAGTAGGAAGCTGAAGGAACAACTTCAAGTAGGAGACAAGTTCGCAGTGGAAGACTCTGGAGCAGGACTGAAGGCCAAGTAAGTGCTGGCTCCTGGCTTTCTAGAGCTGTAAGACCAGGATGTAATATGGATTTTCAGTCAGAGACATCAAGCACAGCCAGAACAAATATTAATGAAAAAGACACTGCTAACTTAAAAGAAATACTCCTGTGGAACAGAGCCTTGGGTTTTTCACTGACACTGCTCTGCAGTAACTGTGAACCTGTACATCCACTCCAGACTCCATCATTTTAAGAATATATTAAACACAACTGGCAGAGGGTGGTGGGGTCCTGACTGAGTATGAATTTGATGGTTTCCTTCTAACTAAACAACCTTCCTGAGAAACAGCAGGGGACACAAGAGGAAACCCTGGAAGTTGCAACTAGTTGTGGACGGCACATTTAAAATGTTTTACAGAGGGCTATAGGCAGGTGGTAGCATGAGCCAGCCACTTCACAGGCTCAGGTAGAGAGGGTCTTTCAGCCCGAGTCTGAGACTAGCTTGGGCAAAAAGAGCAGAATTCTAACTCACACACACACACACACACACACATACATACACACACACACACACACACACACACACACACACACACACACACACCTACCTGTAATAATGGAGTGATAAGATTATGTTCCTCCCACACTAGAATTTAGAACTGATATAGTATCACCACATGAAATACTAGACTTGATTTTCATTAGCATCTCTGTCCCATTAGACAAGGGAATGGAAGCACCCATATAGACTGGTCAAACTACAGAAGAGGTGGCCTGTCTCCCACCCTAACTCTTCTCTTTAAGGCATTCCTGGCTGTCTCTTTATGGCATTACCTACATCAGCTTGTCTCCATCCTCCATGGCATTTGCTGGGTAAAGGTCTACTTCATTTAAAAGGACCTTTTTTAAAATCTCAGAAAGGATAAAAAAAAAAATCACAGGAAAGTTGGCTTGGGAGAGCTGGTTTCATGGGCATGAAGAGCCATGCTTGGAGTCCCAGAAGCCATGACTTGGAGCTCACTGGTTAGTCAGTCTTAGCCCAAATAGCAAGCTCCAAGTCTAGTGAGAGGAATGACTAGGGCAGAAAACCCTGACAGCAGCCTCTGGTTTTTAAAAGCTTTAGCATACCGGCATTCTTCCTCTGCTCACTCTCACTTATGATGTATGAATTAACATACGGGCATATCTTTATTTCTTTGAGCAACTGCATACATACTTTTTATACAAAGATATCAGTAACATTCCTTCATTTTCCAGATGTCCTATGTTAAACTTCAGTTAATTGTAAAGTATAATTTCATCATATATGTGTCAGTTTACTGGTTAAATGTTGAACTTCTAATTTGTCTATATTTTAAAAGTACTGTATCTAATACTATGACAACTTTGAAAATATTTTTGTATATATCCTGATTTTTCCTTAGGATACATTTCTACAAGTATCTTTGATGCAGGAGAGAGGAACAATTACTTCAGTGGTATAACAGCTTGTAAGTTGTCTATGCTTCTTAAGTAACACTAATTAACTCTGGTTCTATGGGTACACATATGTACACAAATACACCGCCCTACCACAGAGTCGTAAGCTAATTGCTTTTAGATTTACGTATGAGTGTCTTGTCTGCATGTATGTGTACATATCAGTGTATCTAATGCCTGGAGGTCAGAAGAGGGTGTGGAATCCCCAAGAAATTCAGTTATGGATGGCTTTGAGTCACCAGGTGGGGTTCTGGGAACCAAGTCAGCTGCCCTCTATAAGAGCAGCTCTTGAGTGCTGGCTCAGCCAGCTCTCCAGCTCTGTGTTTGTTTTTCAAGACAGGGTTTCTCTGAGTTACAGCCCTGGCTCTTATTTTTATTTTATATTGTATATACATGTAAAGAATGTAAGTGTGTGTGTGTGTGTGTGTATGTATGTGAGGGGTGGGGAAGGGAGAGAATACGTATATGTAAGAAGCCAGAGAAGGCTATAAGTCTCCTGATGTGGGTTCTGGGAATTGAACTCTGGTCCTCTGCAAGAGGCATTATATACTCTTTGCTGCTGACCCAGTCATTTCTCTAGTCCCCAAACCTTCTTTTAAATTTCCATAAATGGCCGGGCTGTGGTGGCGCACACCTTTAATCCCAGCACTTGGGAGGCAGAGGCAGGCAGATTTCTGAGTTCGAGGCCAGCTTGGTCTACAGAGTGAGTTCCAGGACAGCCCGGGCTACACAGAGAAACCCTGTCTCAAAAAACCAAAAAAAAAAAAAAATCCATAAATGAATATTCCTAGATTTTTACTATCTCAGAAGTATTAATACCAATTCATGTTACTTCCTTTTATATACATACATACATACATACATACATACATACATACATACATACATAATTTTTTCCAGGAAACTATACAAATGGCAAACCTTTAAAATGTATAAAGTATTTTAGGCACAGGTATACCCATTTTTTAAAAGCAGGAACATGAATTAAATTTAATTAATTTACTTATTTTGTGCAGGTGGGAATTAGTTCTCTTCTTCCACTGTGTGGGTTCAAGTCATCAAGGCTTGGCAGCAAGTGCCTTTACACACTGATCCATCTCATCTCACTAGGCCTACAAACACTGTTTTTTATCTCCATTTAAAGCATTATGTATGGTCTCCTTTGCAACAAATGAATTAAAGAAATAAGAAACAAACAAAACCCTATGCAGTATCAGAAAACTATATGAACAGCAAACCTACCTAGTGGAATGTCATTTTGTCTATCTCATCTATTTTTTGATGAAGAGTCTTACTATGTAGCCCAGGTTATAATTCTGGATCCTCCAGATTTTGCCTTACATAGCTGGAATTATAGGCATATGCTACCAGGCCTAGCAAGTAACCTGTCTTCTTGAAGCTTGTGTCCCTCCAGCTCACTGCCCTTGGGTGTCTACTGTGGCACTGTTTTCATGTGGCAAGAAAGTCCACTGACAGCAATTACTGAAAGCTGCTGGTGAGTTCTATTTCAGCCAATGGACAGAAGCTGATTGCTGAGCTCCAAGAAGGCATTCCTAGAGAGTTGGGGAGTCTTACCTTGCTCTGAAGGATGAACAAGAGGGTTACCTACAGAAAGCCTACAGAAAATAGCTACGAGGTTGCCCTCCCAAATCTCCTTGGAGGTACAGTTCCAATTGTTACGGAGTAAGATAAGCAGGCAGTATTCTGGCCAGCCAGCAGCATAATATACTTGTGAACAGAGCAGGCAGCAGACAAGCAGGCAACCAAGGGTTACAACATGCAGCATCGCTGTTGCTTAGTCTGATTTGATACACCACAAGAAAAATGGGACCATAACAGATTTATAAAACATTGTTTTTGTTGTTCTTACAAAAATAAAGTTAAAAAGATATGTGTATTGCTCCTTATTTAAAACAGTGAAAAGACTTTTAAATTAACAATTCAGGTTCATGATATGATTAAATATTAAAACTGACTAAATCCTTTTAGAATTTATCAGAAAAGGTATTGTCAAACCCAAATTTAAAAACTTCTGATGGGAATTATTATTGCTTAGCTATTATATTGGTTTGCTGTAGTAAGTGCAGAAAGAATTAAATTTATAGATACCCAGCACTCATGTGAGAACTGCATATCCTTTGGGTCTCTCTAAATCCTTCAGAATAAAACAAAACAAAACAACAACAAAAAAATACATATAGGGTGGTGCTTAAAAGCCTAGCTGGTTCTGACTTTAATCATTGCCTGGCTAACCCGTCAAGATATTTAAATTTCCATACCTCAAGTTCCTACTCTATAAAATGGAGATAACAGAATCTATATCTCATAAGATGGATATGAGATGCAAATGTGTTATTTTTAAAGTGCTTATGTAGGAGTAATTATTAAGTAGTATTCAAATTCTGTGGATACCATCTCAATAGAAACATTTTATACCTTGTCAACATGGAATTGTTGGAAAAGCAATGGTTTGGCTATTTTGAGCATTCACCAAGGCAGCAGGTATCACAGAGCCAAGAGATGTTACAGTTTAAGCAAAGCCATTCTCAAAGGACCAGGGTGTAGAGGAAGAGGACAAAGCATAAAGGCCAACCTATGGGAGACTGACTGGAAACTGAAGAGCTGGAGTCAGAGCGCTTTATTTTACTCCCAGGATGATGAACTGGAATAAAAAAGATGTAAACACAAAGACAGAGACAGAGCAGGAACCACAGAAGCTAGTCAGGGAAGACAAAGCAGCTGGGCCTCCGGTGGACCACATGCAGCTCCCCTCACAGGACAGAGGACTGGACGTGGCTGGGCAGGATTTGGCAGCTGGGATTCGGCCATTTGTCCCCTGCTGCAGCTGGAACTACTATCTGCTCAAGCTACGCTGATGGTCTTCTGCTGCCTGGGAGGGGGGTGGCTGCCATAAGTCCCCTACTTAGAACAGTCACTAGTCCTATGCATGGGAAGGGCTTAGCATGCTCTGAGGCTCTACGAAAGAGGAACCTGAAAGTATACACAAGGCTTCAGTCTAGGTTAGTGCTAACGTCGCACCCTAAATGTAGTGTCACACCAGTAAATTCTTTTTGTTTTGGAGACTAGGTTTCTTTCACTCTAGCCTTGAACTTGCTATGAACTCGAGGATGACTCTGAACTCCTTATCTCCTCCTTCTACTTCCCAAATGTGAGAGCCTAGAGACACCAACAAATTCTTAATTCTCATTCCTTTGTTCTTTCCTGACAGCATCAACTTTTTCAGATTTTTGTACCTGAAACCCTGGGTCCTAATCTGTTGTGGGTGGGATGATATCAGACACCTTAACAAGACAAAAATCAGAAAACCCTCCTCCAATGCTTCCTGGAAAATCGACATGGGCTGTTATTACATCCTACGGCAGGGCTTCCTTACCTCGGCAGGGATCATTTTTCACTAGAAACTCATCCAGGGCCATCCATCCTCCACCAACTCGGACCATCACAGTGCTACGCAGAATACGGACCAGCCGCAACTGCTGAGAATCTCCAAACTGGAATCAAGGGGAAACTCAGTTAAAAAGAGCACTTTAGTGTACACTTAAAACCCCCAAGCCCTAGAAAGCAGACTGTATTCAGTAATGACGTGATAGTGGGAAGGATCCTAAACTCAATTTTGTATTTTTACATTGTCATAAAAAGGTTAGCAAACAGAAAAGCAGAAAGACTAAGCTATGAAGCAATGTTGTATGATCTTTCTGCTAGGGTAAAGTTAGCTCCCGATGGCCACACTCTGACTCGTGTACCAAGGGTAAAGGAGGAATGATGGGCTTGGATTTGGTCACTTGGATTCTTCTGAGGATTCTGCCCAAGAGAGCATGCTTTGTTATTATGTTTATCTCCTTAAAGAAAAGGGGTCAACTTCTGAATACAGTGTGCTGGAGAGGCCAGTGGGCCCCAGGGAATACTATGTCAGCATTAAAGAGGCTCTTGCGAAGCATCCTCACTCCAAGTTTACAAGCTTAGGAAAAACGGTGACTCTCTTCGTCTGGTCCTTGGAAGTATACCCTAAATGTTCTGACTGTGATGCCAAGAGAAAAGTCAAGCTGAACAAATGATTAGATAGAATTAAAATTTAGTTGAAGAAACAGAAATTTTAATCTCTTATCATGATTAGAAACAGTTCAATAATTATTCTGGACCTTAGAACAAATATGATGAGTTCTTTATTGTCTCCTTTCCTAATGGCCTACTTCCTTCCCACTTCTACCTTAAAAGCTGGAGCTTCCCTTGGTATAAATTGTCCTTTCCCCAAAATGAGGCAACAAAAGAGAAGCATACCAAGATTCTAAAACAAACACCAACCCAAACATTAAAGAAGTGGAATTCCTAAGGTTATTAAGGAGAATGTTTGGAGTGGGGAGAAAAAGAGAAGGACTTAACCACTTAATTAGTATTTTCCAAGTTATGGGAGAATCATAACTTCGAAACAGAGAGAAAAACTGAAATTGCAAGAAAGGATGTTGGAGGAGGACACCAATTGTCCTCCTCAGTAATAGTAAATGGGTGGGTGTCTCCATGTTCGTCAACTGACCTGACTCAAAAGTACTATGTGCATAGGAAGAAATCTGGAAGGTGCTTTCTCTTCCCTTCCCATTTACTTCAAAAATTAGTCTTACACCATTTGTCTCATGCAGCATTTAAATGTTTACACGAAGTGGCTAGAGTGACACATAATGGAGCAGTGTCAGCCCTCCTCTCGGCTGTATGGAAAGACACTTTCTGGGCAGGAAGCTATTCCCTGCCTTGGAGAGAGGAAACAGATTCTGGGGATGACTCATGTGCCATTAGTGACCTGAGTCACTATTTGGGTTTTCTCTGGATAGGTGAGGAACAGAAAGGCTATGTGCCTGTGTGTCTTCCAGAGTCAAAAAGGAAAGAGTGCTCTAGGTTACTTTCTTCTTAGAACACTATATCCTACAGTTTGTTATCCACTGATCTCATGGTTGTTTTTCCTTAATATCTCCCCAAACGGTCTGAAGGACTTTTTAAATTTGTTTTTGTTGAGCTGCAGAAATCCAAAGGCAGGACTTCAGGCAGTGAGAAGGAAGGCTCCATAGCTTAGATCTAGGCCTGCAGACCAGGGCTGTGGGCGAGCCACAGAGAACTCAGAGGCAGAGTTCACAGCCACTGTTTCCTTCTCTCACAGGAATGGGAGGTTCTTATGACATTAGCTGTGTGAGTGTGACACGTGACCCCCGAGGCCTACTACTACATATATAAATGGACTTCATAATTCTACTCAGACTATTAGAATGATCCATCAAATCCTCCCCAGGTCAATGGAGCAGTGGAGGAGGGTGTTAGTGCCCCATCAAAGGGACCCCGATAGGTGCAGCCAACAGGAGGGAGGCATGCTGGCCACTTGACTACAATCATCACTGACTAGTTATAGTATTGGGAACAGACTCTACGGATGTGTAATGCAAGCACATTATCACTAAGATATACTATTAACCTTTTTATTTTCAAAAATTGAGACAGGGACCTGTTAAGTTTCCAAAGGTGGCTTCAAAGTTGCCTCCCAAGTAGCTAGGGGTATAGGTATAAGAAAAGTATCATGCATAGCCTGTGATGGTTTACTTAAAGCCAACTTGACTGTTCTTAGCTTTCCATTTTTCTAGCCTTTGTTCTCCCCACTGGCCCAGAATATTACTGTAGTTAGTAATTACTGGAGTATCTAAAATTTAACATTGATTGAAGACTTCAAATTAACTCTTAGTGTTTCTAACTTCCTGATAAACAGATTGGTTTTACTCATGCAACTTCCTTCCACATGTGAGAGACAGCACCCAAGAACCCTCAAGAGATCTCAAAGGTTGGAGTTGCCAAGTGGAGTCAAGACTTGCCTCTAATTTGAGCATATTTCATTTGGACTGGTTGGCTATAATCTAAAAATGTTAGGCAGAAGTCAATCATGCTTTCCATATGTCTCAGGCATCTTTGTAAATATCTATATTTATTAAGTTAGTTCTTAGATAAAATTAACATTATTCAGGGTTTCTGACTCAAGCATACATTATAAAATTTCTAATAACTATTAAAAGACTGGTAATGAAACAGAACCATGCCAATGGTATTCTGACCCTGAATATAGAAGTGTAAGGCTGTGTCTTTACAGGTGATATGGGCTGATGTCAGAGCCTCAATTTTCCAAGTCATAACAGTTACAACTCAGTACAGAGTAATATCATTGCCTTTTGCTAGCCAGATTTGGAATGGCAAATTTCACTTTTTTTTTTTTTTTTGCTTTTTTAAAATACAAAGCTACATCTGATAAGATAGCTTTGTAATAAAAGTCTGCTAGTAGTTTTTCCACTTGGCAAGACAACCTAAAGTGACCCAGGCATGCTTCCAATTGTGTCCTTTCCCCAAAGCAAAGAACAGGCAACATCAGCTACAAAGACCACATCCACCAAGAAGGACATTGCAAGGCACACTGTACCTGATTGCCGAGGAAGAACTATAGACAGTAAGAGTAAAGGATGCAGGGAAAAAAGAGAACATTTTTGTCAAATTAAAACTAAAAAACAGCAATTTCATCATATTACCAGTCTACGTACACAGACACATTCTTCCTGAGCATCTGCTACAGGATGATGATCTCACAAAGCCTGAAAATGGCCATCTAAATATTCTTTGCCAACCACAGAGTTTTTTCTTAAAATTTCGGGGTCCCTTGACAAGCTGATGAATATAGTTTAGGAGTCCTGGTTTATGTCTCTACTACATCCCTGACTCTAGTCCCAAGAGAAGCTAAAATTTAAGAATAGTTTCCTGTTACTTCTGGTCATACCTAACAAGTCTTTCCAGGGAAGATCATTGAGCCTGGCTCTCCAGTGCCCACAGGTCCAGTTGTAGCCCAGCACGGCACAGGAACACTAATATGCTGGGCTTTGATACAGTGTTCTATAGGCATGGGAGCCATTTAGGCTCACAATGACCAGTTCTTGTGGATAAACCATCACTTTTTTTTAAAAATTAAAACAGAACAACAACAACAAAAAAAAAACCTCAATACCAAAACAACAACAAAAGAAAATGTATATGTGTACAAACACACCAGAGGATATTTTGGGGTACATGTTTCCTCTTTTACCATACGGGCTCTAGGACTTGAATTCAGGTTGGCAGGCTTGGTGGCAAGCACCTGTATATACTGAACCATCCCCAGCACCCTGATCTCAGCTTTTTAAAAAAATCTGAGGCATTTTTGTGATATGGCCTTGGTTAGCTACAACTCAGTATGTAGAGTTGGTCTTGAATTTGCAATGATCCTTCTGCCTTTGCCTCCCAAATTCTGGGAATACAGGAAGAACACCAGACTCTGCTTCATGAGTCCTTTAATAAAACTGTTTCTAAAGGCACCTTACCTTCATGACCCTAAGGACTTTGCTCAGCAGTGAGATGAGGGCTATAAAATATTTTCTACCATGTCAACTATAAGATACAGTCTACTTGGATAATGGTAACTTTTCAGATGGAACTACACAGGGCATGAAACTTGACACCTAGGGATGAAGGTGCATGGGTTCTGGGCCTCTGGAGGGAGGCAACAGAACTAAAAAGGCAGCAAGAGCTGGTCTACTGTGTGTTAGATGACCCAGTAGGAATGACCTCCACAAATGGCTGGCTTTTCTCCTCCTTACCCGGTATTTATTCTCTCCAATCTGTTCCACTTGGAATCTTTTTGCACACTTGCACTGAGCCACTTGTCTTGTGACCTGTTGGTTGATAAAGCAAGAGTATAATAACAGAGAAGAACTACATTTTGCCTTTTTCTTTTGGAAACAAGATCTCATTCTCAGGCCCTGGCTGTCTTGTACTTGCAATGTAAACTAGCCTGGTCCCCAACCCAGAGATATGCCTACAACTCTTCCCCCCAGATGCTGGAATTAAAGAAATGTGCCTGGTTCATTTTAGGCTTTTAATAGATGCATTATTATTTTTTTTTGAAATATCCATAACCCTACTTGAGATAAAAGATACTGAGAAAAAAGATAGCAGATGAAAAAAAAAAAAAAAAAAAAAAAAACCTTCATCATTGCTTCAAAATTCTTTAGAGGAAGTGCTAATATGGATCTATTAAAACAAATGACCAGTAAATTATGACCTGAGCAAAATTTCTACCTAGAAGCCTGAAAATCCCAAGAAATCAATCTCTTTCCATATTTATGTGGTTCCTGGATTGAACTCAGGTTGTCAGGCTTGCATGGCAGCACTTTTACCCGCGGAGTCACCACAACAGCCCTGTCAGAGTGCACCTTTATGCTGTATCTGAAGTCCCTCCATGGACTGCACAGTACCACAAATCTGAGTATTAGAGTTGGACCCATGTTTTGGACTACACTAGAACTCAGTAGTAAAAGCCCCCCTCTCTCCCCCAGCTTGTTGAAACAGCATCCAAAGGATAACCTGAAACATTAACTCTAAGTGACTGCTTCCCAAGATGATTCACACAGACCATTCAGGATGGTATAAAGCTATGGTCAAAATACTCTGCTTTAAATTCTAAATTCCCCATACCTCATCTTCAATCTTATCTGCATCAGTTGTTGGTCGATAGGCATCCTTGTTGGGATGTAAGGCAGCCACAAATTCATAGTAATCAATGTAGCCATCCCCATCTCTGTCAAAAATGTCAGCCACAGCTGTCATCTCTAACTTGGTGGTTGGGAACTCTGAGGAAAAGAAAACACAATTTGAAACATTGAAATACGTGTGGCTGGTTAGAGATTACATAAAATACCTGAAGAAAAAGAATTATATCTTGATTTTCTTTTCCTAAAAACCAGCACATATCTACTCTGGAAAATTCAGGAGAAAATACATTTTAAATATACAAATTATTGGCTCAGTAGGTAAGAGTACCAGCTACAGTTGTAGACGACCCAGGTTCAGTTTTCACCAATGGTGATTCACAATAATCTACAACTCCAGATCCTGAGGACCAAGGGTCCTCTTCTGACTTCCAAGGGTAGTCAAGCATATATAGGCACAAACCAAACAAACCAAACAAAAAACCCTCATACATAAAATATAGTGAATAAATCTAATTAAAAAAAAAGATACAAATCATTTTTAAAAATGTACCACCCAAGCATTAGTTATGTTTTTAATATTTTACCAATAGACCCCTCACCTTTTTCTTTTTTTGAGTCAGGGTCTCATACAGCTAGGTTGGCCAAGGATGACCCTCAAGTTCTGAGTTCCTACTACTACTTCCCAAGTGCTGGGATTACAGATTTATACAAGCATTACCAGTATATGGGGTGCTGAGGATCGAATCCAGGGCTTCAGAGCTATATCTCTAGAGCTGCCCCACTCCCCCTATTGCCATTTTAAAAATAAAAATCAGACTTCAGAGACAGTAAAAAATATAATCAATATTACAACCATCTATAAAATTATCACTCATCGGGCTGGAGAGATGGCTCAGTGGGTAAGAGCCATCTGTTCTTCCAGAGGTCCTGAGTTCAATTCCCAGCAACCATATGACAGCTCACAACCATCTGTAGTGGGATCTGATGCACTCTTCTGGTGTGTCTGAAAAATTATCACTCATCTTAAGATTTATTTATGCCAGCATCGTTGCATGTTTAGAATGATGTCATTGCTCTAAAATACTGTTGTTCTGGAATAGCATCCTGTCCTGCTGACTTTACAGTCATGTTTGAACTCTTTTTATTCCTAGCAAAATGAGATTCTTCCATTCATGAAAACAGCAGATTACATTCAGCAGGGAGCTTCTCCAGGTCTTACCTCAGAAAGTCTATTTTGCCAGAATGTTATAACTTCTACCAAGTATGAGGAATCTTGAGTGTGACCTTTGTGTAGAATAAAAATGTACTTACTAGATGCTAAAATGCCATCAATAAACTCCTGACGTGTTATCTTCCCATCCTGGTCCTTGTCAATACGCCGGAAGAAATCCATGACTCGAGATTTTTTGTGATTCATCCAACGCATATACTTTTTCCTCCAGACATCAAAGTCAAAGTTGGCAAATTCCTTCAACTAGAAGGAAGTCAGAGGTGCTGGTAAATACTGCTGTTTTGGACCCAGAGCATGTCTAACTTTTCAGTCATTCAGTAAAGCCATGCAGGCCTTCCAGGGGGTGGGGGGCACCAACAATGCTATCTACATGTTGTCTCACTGTGAAAACATAATTTGCCACCTTCACTTAAAGCCACGGTTGTTTAAGCTTCGATGTAACGGAGGAGCAGGAGAGACAGTAACTGAAAACAACTCTGGAAGATAAGGCGCACACAGAATAAGAACAGGGAAAGCCAGTCTTGCTTTCTCTTTGGACTTTTCCAAGGAACATCTACTTAGATGTAAGGGATGGATTCTATCTCAGAGGGAAGGTCTTGGCACCCTCTCTTATGCTGTATGGAAAGGCACTATGAATACACACAGGACTCATATCAGGCTCATGTTTCCCATCCCCTTCTGAGATCTTAAAGATCGAGATGGAAAGCATTAAGAATAAACCCTACATCCAAGCATGTTTCTTTGGAATTTCACCAGAGGGAGCAAATGCTCACCCAACATCTGTATTAAATAGCTTACTGGTAGAAAGCAGGCCTGTACAAAGGGGTTTTTAGCTACTTTTGAACCATGTTAGTAATTCACACTCAGAATGACTTAACGGCTCAATATTTTCTTTCCCATTTGGTCCTTCAAACTTCAAAGTTGGAAGGAACGGGGAAGAGGGGGAGAAGGCAGCAAGAACCAATGTGCTTAAAATGCAACTGACCTATGGAAGTAACAACAAAAACACAGAACACTCACTTCTGGGCATAGCTGCTTTGATATGCACAAATAAAAGAATATAAAAGGTATTAGATGCTTGTGTCAGAAAGGAGGGAGTGCAGTACCGTATATCTTAAATAATGATACTTCACAACTGTCTTCCTTTTCATGATCTATTGAAGACTAATAAAGAAACAAGAATATAAAACATTGAATCTTGCTGGGTGTGACTGCACACACCTTTAATCCCAGCTCTTAGGAGGCAGAAGCACATGGGGATCTCTATGAATTCAAGGCCAGACTACTCTACAGAGGGAGTTCCAGGACAGCCAGAGTTCTGCTACACACAAAACCATCTCTCTTTCAAAAAAAAAAAAAATTGATTTTTCTTTAATAATTGTGATATACCTATTTTATCTATGTCATATCTTCATATGACAGAATCACTAACAATCTTCTCTCCCTTCCTCCCTCCTTCCCTCTCTTTCTTTTGAAATAGCCCTGGCTGTCCACTATAGACCAAGCTGGCCTCAACTCAGAGATCCTCTTGTCTCTGCCTCCTGAGTACTGGGACTAAAAGTATGTGCCACCTCCACCTGGCTTCCCTCTTGTATAAATAGCAACCTCCCAAAGCTTTGCTTCTAAAATTCAATCAGAATAAGCTGTTGAGGAAAAGCAAATCACTGGCCTCCCCTTGTATGGAATGTCTGATTTATGGTTTTATACAACTAGATGGTAAGCCTCCTTTGTTTGTTTTCTTAAGATATCTATTGTTTCTTGTTCAGGGGCTTGAAGGCGTATGAATGAGTGAAGGACTGGTTTTACTTCTGATAAAGTATGATAAAGGCATACAGGTCATCCTAAGAGGGCTTTAAAGACTGTTTTTTGGGACCCATGAAGGTCACGTGGCAGGGCATTACCTCCTCCAATCTGTCCAGGGCATCATTCAGCCTCCGCTGGCGCTCCAGGGCTAGCAGCCACACTTGCTGCCAGCGGGCAGAGAGCTGGTTGATTCGTGGGTTTTTTGCTTCAGACTGTGAGAGAATTGGCATGGGGGGAGGTGTGGGTTGACTCAAGGACTTTCCTAAATGGAAAAATAATCAAAAGATTAGAAATGCTGGCTTTGTCACTGCATAAAGAAACGGCTGCATGTTCAAGGTTATCTTTGGCTATATACTGAATTTGAGCTGGTCTATGATATATGAGATACTATCTCAAAATCAAGAAAGCTATATATATGAACTAGATTCTTACACTATATCCATTTGGTAACTGAGAAGAAACACAGGACTGGCAACATTCTAGTACAGAGGTGTACTAATTCCAAAACTACTGCCTCTCTTCCCAGCCAGCCAAGCATGTGTGTACTCAGCTTTTCCACACATCCAGTCACCTCTGCCTTAGTGACATGAAGGCATAGCAACACAAACCAGCAGTGGATTCCCCAAGGAATTATCTTACAAGTAGACTAGCGCAATGCAGACACAACGGAAAGGTCACTGCTGAATAACAAAACAGGCCTCACTACCTTGTAGCTCCATATTAATTCCCCTAATACATAATAAAATATGCCAGGCATTGATAGAAAAGTAAGGTTTCAAAATGAGAGATTGTGGTTCAGAGTCAGTATGATTTGGGAAATCCAAACACAATTCTTATGATGGCACTTTGTGAATTTCCATCTGCAATTAGCAGGAAGGAAGCAACCTAGAATAGTGGGGCTGGAAACATACTGCTACCACTGCGGGATTTCTCGATGAAAGGAGCATGGGTGGGTTCTATATTCTTCCTTTTATAAGTCTTGGTGACCCGGTCCACATCAGGTTGTTTGCGTGTCATCTCCTCCATAAATGACTGTTAAATATAAAAAAATTAGGAAAGAAAATTTAGAATTTTCTTGGTCTAAAATAGAAAGTTCTTACTAACAAAGGCCAAGCCCATGGGAAACTGGCCAAGTGAGAGACTGCTCTGTGTAATTTCTCACCCCTTTTAAAAAAAAAGATTAAATTGGGTTGGGAGTGTAACCTGGTAGTAAAGTACTAAATACATGCAAGGCCCCTAGATTGAAGCACCCCACATACAAAAAGAAAAAAGAGAGTTGACAGATAAAGAACTCAAGAATTGGGAAGGACAGCTCTGGTAGAGGGTGGAGTCAGGACACAACACAGAAGCCTGACAGTACTATGGACCAGGACTCTTCATTCACTGAATAGAGGGTACAATCAAAGGGGCAGAGCACAAAGTGGGGCTGGAAGGGCAGGCAGGAGGCCTGTGTCCAGCTAAGAGATCAGGATCTTACTGTGAGAGCAACAGAGGCAAGTGAAGAATTTTGATACATGAAAGAGACATGATAGCGCCATGTGTAAGAGGAACCATTCTTCCTCGAGTGTGAGAGCAGTGGCAGGAGGTGGGCTAGGGAATTCTCTCATTTACTTTTGCTGTTGCTGTGATAAAATGCTGTCAGGCCAATAGGCTTTCGGCTCCAGCAAAGGTCAGGCTTCTGGTGAACTGCCAGTAAAACTGAATGGCTATTCCCTGGGTTACACTTTACCTTCTGAGACTTTGTTTCAGCTAATGGCTTCAAAAATACAGTGAGTGGTCCATGGCCTTAGTGAAAGAAAATAGTCTACAATCCTACAAATACAGGAACTCCAAGATGCTGCCCTACACCTTGATTCCTAACTCACGAGAACTGATACACAGAGCTGCTGGAAGCTGCTAAGTCTGCAGTAATAGTACAGTAATTCTGTAGTAAGGATAAAGGGGATTCCCAGGCGAAGAGCATGTGGTCCAGGACACACAGGACACAGAGAAACAGGTACCTGATGCTCAGTGATAAGAGCTTTAACTCTGTCTATGTTCTGAGGGATAGGCTCCTGATCCCGCTGGATTAGGGTGGTCTCAGCCCACTGGATCCACGCCAGAAGTTCTTCCAGGAGCTCAGCATTAGCCGCCAGTTCTGACAGAGCTGTTTCCAGACGCTGCTGGTGCTGCTTTGCCCATGTCAGGACCTTGGGGAGAAAGACACCATGCCACCTTTCAGAAAAGCACATTTTTTGCTTGTTTGTTTCAAAGCCTCTGTTCTATCACATAACTTCACTCAGAGGAGAGACCAACTTAAGCAGCCACAAGATTCCTCTCTGACTTCAGCTGACAAAGCTCAAGAACAAGGAGCCATTTCTATCAAAAGCAAAGCTAGCACATTAAACATAAACTTCTCAGGAATGAAGGAATTAGAACACAAGATGTCTACAGAAGCAAGTAATTAGCACCCCAGTACACTAACATTACATTAGCCATCACTTCAGCCTTCACTGAAATACAATCGATCACTTACAGTGAATGAAAGACCCTTTATCTGATAGACTCGGAGTACTGGGCGTGTGGTGACTCACCTCCTCAAACCGAGCCCTGATGATGGTGATCCAGTGCTTGATGGTGGTGATGCAGTCGGGATGGCAGACAGACAGGATGACTTCTCCCATCGCCACTGCTGTGTTCACATCAACCCGTTTTTCTTCTACTTTCTTCATGAATTCCTAAACAAGGGCCAAAACCAAAAACTTGAGAAATCTATCTATCAGAACCATTAGTTTATATTAAAAGGAGAACTGTTTCATCATCTTCTTATGTGTCAGCACAGACCATGAAAAAGCCTGTATCTAGGTGTTGCTGGCATGGTCTAGTTATATAAGACACAGGAAGCTAAGAACAATGACACAGGAAGCTAGGGACACTGGTATGCCTCCATTCCCTCTACTCCTGTTTTTATTTTCAGTTTCTCCCTCTCTTATTTGTATTTATTTCTACCTTAGTAACACATCTATTTTATGTGTATGAATATTTTGCCTGTATGTATGTGCTCTATACTGAAGAGGCCAGAGAGAGTACTGGATCTCCTGGAATGAAGTTACAGACAGCTGTGAACCACCACGTGGGTGCTGGCAACTGAATGTCTGAAACTACTGAGCCATCACACCAGTCCTTTTACTCCTGTATTTTAAAGTATATTTGTTTTGGAAAAATGTGATGACAATCACAAAACACTGTATTTTGAAATTCCTATCACAACCAAATGCAATGATAAGATTAAGATTAAAGTAATTGGATAGGTAACATGAAACATTTCCTTACTTTCATTAGAGCTGGCTAAAGCTCCAGATACCATGTTTTATAGTCTGCAGTAAGCTAAGTGGTTTTAGGAGATCAGACAAGGACCAAAAGCTAGTAACAAATAAAGGCTAGTCAAATAAAGGCATGCGTGGGTGAGACGTAAAATGGATTTGGGTATGATAATATACACTTGCAATCCGAGAACTTGTGGTAGGGTGTTTGGGAGTTCAAGGGTAACATGGGCACATGCTAAGACCCTGTCTCAAAATCTAGCCAGCCAACAAACAAAAATCAGAAAGGGAAATGTTCTACATTTTCTTTTAGAAACTATGTTCATTAAGTTCTTTAAACGCTGTACTTGTTTAAAGCCAACAAGAGGGGCCAGAGAGATGATTCAGTGGCTGGAGCACTGGTTGGTTACAGAAGACTTGGGTTCCAGTCCTAGCATACCTACGGTGGCTCAAAACTCTAACTCCAGTTCTAGGGGATCTGACACTCTCTCTGGTTTCCTTGCACGCCACACACGCATGAGGTACACAGATATACATAGACAAAACTATATACATAAAGTAAAAAAAATTAAAAAAACTAAAGCCAATGAATGAGCTGTATAAAAATTAATGGTGCTACTGGGTGGTGGTGGCACATGCCTTTAGTCCCAGCACTCAGGAGGCAGGAGAGAACAGATCTCTGTGAGTTCGAGGCTATCCTGGTCTGCAGAGTGAGTTTCAAGACAGCCAGGACAACAGAGAGAAACCCCATCTCAAAAAACCCATGCCGGCCTTCTATACTTGGAGAAGGGAGGAGACATCAGGGGTAGCCCTGCTTACACACTGAAGCCTAAAATCAGCCATAAGCCTAAAATCAGCAATAGGCCTGACATACATGCCTGCTGACACAAAGTCTTGGGTCTCTGTGGAAAAACACTGAAACAGATGGCTATAAGCTATTGTAAACAGGCAGCTTTTGTGGAAATTTACCAGCCTGAGTAGTCATAGACCTTGTAAATAGGCAGCCTTGGCGGATAGTACCAACTTAGTTAAGGACAAGTGAATCATAGGCAGAATCATAGTGACATGTCCCCTGAACTTTTACCCAGCTGATACCCTGTTCTGAAAGATATCTGTACTCCCCCTGAACACCTACACTCCTGTGTCATCCCCTTCCCCACATCCTGCACTTTTCTGTTTATAACCACTGTGTTAAAAAGTGAAAATTATTATTTGATAATAATAATAATAATAATAATAATAATAATAATAATAATAAACCAAAACCATGCCGAGCGGTGGTGGCGCATGCCTTTAATCCAGCACTTGGGAGGCAGAGGCAGGCCGATTTCTGAGTCTACAGAGCCTGGTCTACAGAGTGAGTTCCAAGACAGCCAGGGCTACACAGAGAAACCCTGTCTCGAAAAACCAAAAAAAAAAAAAAAAAGAATGCTGCAGATAGGCATCACAATGCCTGCCAAGTTAGTTCACAAACAGCCCGCCTGGCCTTTTTTTCTTTTCATAGGAGATTTGACATTTACCAGCAAACGCTGCTTTTTTGATAGCAGTGAGGCAATTCTCAGCATGGCTGAGTAGCGCACATTAACAATCCTTGAGACTAGATTACCTTATGGATGTCAATGAGAGACTGTAGGGCCTCCGTGTCATCAGGAAGGGCCCCTCGAAAGCGAAGTGTTTGTTCTGCTTCAGAAAGCCACTCCAACAGCATATGGACTGTGTCCCGAAACTCTTCTGCCTGAAATAACCAAGCACAAGAAGATCTGGCCTCTCTCCGCAGCTGGGGCACCAGACACTACAGACTGTGCTGGGGAAACATCCAGGACCACATTCTACCAGAGGCCAAAGGTCACCTTAATTTGTAGACCTTTGAAAACAAGCTCAATGGCTGATCAAAGTTCTATAGGATATTTAGAATATAACGTTATTTTCATTTCAAGACTGTGGGACTTCATGATCCTGGTAAAGAAACTCAGGCCCCAAGCCATGGGTTAACCCTGAAAATTTATCTTACCTGTTTTAAGGCCTGCTCAAGTCGGCTTTGCTTGGAAACGGAGAGCTTGCATACTGTGTCCCAGCGAGTGCTAAGCTCTTGGAGCTGTCCCTTTACCCACGTGGTGTCATCTCTGCTGCTTTCAATTAGTTCTCTGCCCGACCGCTTCAGGACCTGAACCGTGCCAGTTCGCTTTCCGAGTTCTTTCTGGAAAACCTGGTTAAAGAAGTTGGAAATTAGTTTTTTGGTAAATTATTTTTTTTCAATTTTTAAAAATTATTTATTTTGTGTAGGAGTGTTTTGCTTGCAGTATGTATACCATGTGCATGTCTAGTGGCAATGGAGATCAGAAGAGGTGTCAGATCCCTTGGAATTGGAACTGTGGATGGTTGTAAGCCACCATGTGGGTGCTGGGAACTGAAGCCAGGACCTCTAAAAGAACAAATGTGTTCCTAACTGGTGAGCAATCTCTCTACCCCTGTGTCGGATAAATGTTTTGTGTAAGGATAAAACCACAGAACAAGCAGTCTCCTTGTCAGGTGTCTTATTTATGCAGAGAAAACAAGTAGGTGACTCTCAAGAAGCCTTCACCACCAATCCCTTTTTCCCTCAATGCCTGTGCTTAAATTTATATTTAACCTGTGTGTGTGTGTTTGTTGTGTGTCAAGACACTTCAACTTGGCTTTAAAAAAAATCAGAAGCTACAGCTATGAATGTCAGTTCAGGCATTCTGACCTGCTTGACTTTGGAAAAGGTGCTTACTTAACTTTTCCTAATCTAAAAAAAAGGGAATAATTATACCAGTATTTCTAGAATTGAGGGAGATAAGAAAAAACATAGCTGAAGTACAGAGAACGTGATAAATTACACTTAGTTCTTCTGTTTTTGTTTATATATGTAAATAGGTATGGAAATCAGAGGATAACTTAGGGGAGTCATTTCTCTCCTTCCACCATGTGGGTTTCAGGGATTGAACTTGGGTTGTCAGACTTGGCAGCAAGCCCCATGATACCTGTTGAGCTATCTCACTGGCCCATAGAATGTGTTTCAAGGAAAAATAGAATGTTTTGTGTTAAAATAGAAGAACATTATACAGCTCAATAAACAGGTACAGGGCAGATAAACTGGTGGTACATATGGTGATAGGCTTGTTACTATATAAAGTGGTTAGAAAAAAATTCTCCCATTTCCAAATGTATTAGTGGAAATGGATTTCTTTACAGTTTCCCCCTGAATTTAAATTTCAACTGATATTGAACCAAGAGACAAACAGGGAGAACCTCTTCACATGCTACCAAGTCTGAATCAAACCAATTTTGGCAAATTCTTTGTGACTGTTGCAAAATTCCCAGCAACAAATTTTTTTGTTTTGTTTTGTTTTTGTTTATGAGACAGGGTTTCTCTATGTATTCCTGGTTGTCCTGGAGCTTGCCTTGTAGACCAGACTACCCTTGAACTTGATTAAAGATATGTGCCAGCACACCTGGTTAAAGTCTGTCTAAACACAGAAGACAGAGAGCTGCTCCTCCAGATATCCTCACCAAGCATTCCCTCTTCTCTGGGTGGTCAACACAGCAGAGGGTGCAGATTGAGACAAGGCTCTGGCTTTGCTTCCCAAGAAGCCAATTCTTGCTCCTCACCTTATGGGCATCCATGAGGTTCATGACGAGGTCAAGGTCCCCATGTACAGGCTGGTCCTCAGCCAACTGTGGCTCTACCTTGTACAACCAGTCAACTAAAGCTTGCAAAGCATCCATGAACTGGCCTGAAAACAGTAAGGCTTCTTCCAACTTGTGCTGTCTGAGGATAAATAGATAAAGAACGAATTAATGTTCACAATTCTAACTGTTGAAGGGGAATACTACTTAAACTCTATACAGAAAACGTCTACATGAGAGCAGTTAGAAATAGATCAATAACAAGTGAGAGAAATGCCCAGACATTTTAAATCAAAGTATGTCTAGACTAGATTTATTTTATAAGTGGTTTGCCTGCAGGTATGTCTGTGCACGTATCTATGCCTGGTGCCTACAAAGGTCAAAAGAGGATGTTGGATCCCTTAGACCTGGAGTTATGGGCATCAGTCACCTAGAACTGATTACGAACAGGAGCCATCGTATGGATGCTGGGAACCAAACCTGGGTTTTCTGCAAGAGCATCACATGTTCTTAGTCACTAAGCCATCTTTCCAGCTTTCTTATTCCTATTTTAATTTAGTGACAATCTTCTCCCACCAAGACTGGACACTAACTAGCAAATTCTTGATCAAGACAACAGGGGACACTCATGCTCACCGCTCTACAGACTTGCCACAGACAGTATCCCATTTGTCTCTGACTTCTCCTAGCAAGTTGTCAAGTTTCTGAGTATCATCAGCAAGCAAAGTTTTTTCTTTTAGTGCTCTGCCAGTTCTGATTGTGGTATCATACACAGGCTGTTTGCCACCAAGAGTTTTCTGAAATTCCTATTTCCAGAAATAAAGAAAAACAAATAACACATACACACATATTAAAAATCAGATAATAGCATGAGGTACTAGGTTTAATTCCCAACCCTCCAAGAAGTGGGATATATTTTGACTTAAAATCAACTTCTTTTTCAGGTTTATAAAGTAAATATAGCATAAAAATAAACAAACAAACAAAAAACTAAAATTAACAATAGCTTTCCCTTAAAAGAAATTAATAACTTTTGCTTATACCACATACAACTGCACATGGCAATTTCTTAAACCCCATACTTTTGGATAGTTATGTAAGCAGTTTGCTTAGACATTACATGAAAGTATGAATGTCATGTTATCTAAGCACCCATGGAACCCTGGGGTTGGTTACAGCAGAGGTGGGATGCTTATCTAGCTTTTGTAAAGTGCTAGGATTACATATATTTGCCACCATGCCTGGCTTTCATATTGATTTTTTTTTTTTTTTTTTTAAGACAAAGTCTCATATATTCTAGGCTGGTCTTGAATTTCTGATCTTTCTCTTCTTGGAATTACACACAGGTGCCACCATAGCCAGTTCATGAGGGGTCAAACGAGGAGCCTTTTTCATGCCAGGCAAGTACTGTTACCACATGATTTATATTCCTAGTCCCTTCTTGATATATATATATATATATTTAAAACAGGCTCTGGTTTCCATTTTCAGCAAGCAACAAACTTTGGTGAATACCAGGCTTAGGACCTCATAGCAACGAACTACTTTACCTTATGTTTAGAAAGCTGAAGTTTGATTTTGTCTGGGTCATTGGAAATCTCCAGTTCTGAGTCCAGATGACTCTCTGCATCTTCTAGCCAGTCAATCAGTTTTTTCCAAGCTTCATGGAACTAAAATCAAGTACGATACACATTGTAACAGAAGAGAATGTGGGAGCTATACAACTCATCTCTGAACAAATGAGAGAGTGAGTGAGGGTCATCTCAGAGACTCAGGACTCAAAGCTGTTCACTAAGTCCTGCCTTCTTTTATAACTTACTTGCTTAGCCCGCTTCCTGGCATCATCCAGTGATCGCCCCCTTTCAATAGACCGCTGGACAACCTTCTCCCACCGAGACTGGACACTAACTAACAAATTCTTGATCAAGACAACATCCTGTTTCTGACTAAGAAACTTCAACTGGTTCCCTGTTTGATCCAGTTCAATGATCTGGTCTCGATGAGCATTTACTTCATTAGCAAAAACCTGTGGGAAACACAGAACTCTTTTTAGACATAAACAAGGCAGAGAAACACTCCTTTGAATGAGTCTTTTTTTAAAGGGAAGGTAACATCATCATAAGGCACAATTACCTTGTGCTCTTCTATCTGGGAAAGAACAGTGTTCAAAATCAGGCTGGGAGGAGAGGCGATGTTTAAACTCTGCTCTGCCAGAGTAAGCCAGTTGATAAATTCTTGCAAGGAATTCTGGAATTCTGTTGCCAGGCTGAGGGCCTCTTCGAGCTTTGACTGAATTTTAAGTAAAACACACAGAAAAAGCACCAAGTTCAGAAATTACATCTTTGTCAACAAAGGCATGAAATGCATACCAGATTAAATGAGGCAAGAAGACTCACTTAATGAACCACTGAATATGCCTCAAATACAAAAGATTCGGGAGTTCTAAATGTTTAGGGTTTGAAAGTAAAAAACCTGGACAAGAACTGAATAAATAAGAAAAAGAAAAAGGCACAATTCAGAATGGCAGAAAATAACAGCACATTCACGGCAAGTGCTTGCTACTCTCCATCAGCACACTCTTAGTCCACGGCCCACAAGCTCTACAGCTGTGGCCATCCGCTAGGCAGGTAAAGTAAAATGATGATTTTTTTAAAAAAGATGATTACATCCAGAATATATTAAAAATGAATACATTAAAAGAATGAATAAAATGAGTATATTAAAAACACTGTTCTGGTTTTTGTACACTAAAAACTGAAACTGCTATTAATTGTAGTTGATTAGATTACAGGTATTTTTTTTTTCTTCTTTATCCTTTCAGGCTATTTTATAATGAACATTCTAAAGACATACAATGTATAGTGTTAGAATACTTGCCTAGCACAAGCTAGGTTCAATCTCTAGCATGAAAAATAGGTGATATAACAATATATCAGTCAGGCGGATACTAAAGTCACGGCTTTCAGACCTGTTTAGAAATTTAAACTGCAGTCTATTTTTTCTTGCTTTACAGTCCACACTGCCCTTAAATTTGAGATTTTTTGTTTGTTTGTTTTTGTTTTTCGAGACAGGGTTTCTCTATGTAGTCCTGGCTGTCCTGGAACTCAGGCTGGCCTTGAACTCAGAAATCTGCCTGCCTCTGCCTCCCAAGTGCTGGGATTAAAGGCGAGCGCCAACACTGCCCAGCTAAATATGAGATTCTTATGTCTCAAAATCCTTGTTAAGAAACTTAATTGAGTTAGAGTCTGCCTCAGCTTCTCAGTTTCGCTCTGCCTTCTACAAGACAGAGAACAAAAATCAGAACACAGGCTTATATTCAGGTCCTTTTGCTAGTCTCCACAATACAAGAGCACAGAAGCCCACACCAGGACAACTTTACAAACTAGTGCTTCTCTAAAAATGTCCCTTAGAACATGTGAACTTGTTTTGTGTTCTGCCCGACCATTCTAACTGATTGGGTCTGCTTGTTCAGTCTTTCTACTAACATCTAATACTGTGTGCAGGACACACTTCCTCACTATTAATTGAGTGGATGTGGCCAATGAGTTTATTTGCAGATTTTATACTTGACCTGACAATCAAAGAAGAGAATGAGATTCTGTAGCCATTAAAAAAAAAAAAAAAAAAAAAAAAAAAGATTGAACAAATCAACTTCAACTCTTTCGGAAAAAGCCTTGATTTCATATCCCCTCTTTTTGCTCTTATAAAGAAGAAAATCCAATTTCTGAGAATTAGTGGGAAGTGGTCATAATTTACTTTTCTTCTGATCTTCAGTAAAATTCCTTAAAAGATAATTGCTGGTCACATTTCTTACATTGCCCTGTCCCAATCTTTTAAATTCAATGTTATAAACTCCAGCAAAACTTTGTAAGTAGGAACACAAACTAAAGATTACTGTCAGATAGATTTATATAAAGTTCATTAAGAGGTAAGTTCTCTGACATATCACAACACACCCATCTTCAGAAATGAAGACAGTGATGTCATATGGTCACCGACCACACTGCTCAAACAGTGCTCTGCAGTGGTACCTTTCTTTCTTCCATCTTACTGCTGACCACATGCCACTTCTGCTCCAAGAGTGCTACACTCTGTTCTGTTTTTGAGCCAGACCCAGAATCACCACGGCTGAGGAGCATAAGCCTGCCCTTGTCAAGCAACTGATTGTAAATCTCCTCCTTGGCTCTCAGCTGGGAATGTAGTTCCTACAAAAGAAGGCAGCAAAAGATATAAATAATATCTATTTCCCGAAAGACCCCATACACACAGTACAGTCTGGAGAAGTCCAGGAAGGCCTTGTCTTGACATAAATCCCCTCTAGGTGCGGTTCCAAGTACGAGCTGTTAGTACGTTAAACCCAGAATTCTTCCTTAATATAAAAACAACCAACTCACCAAGAAAATAAAATTATTGTTTTAAGGATCAAAGACCTCAAAAATAGTCTGTAATAACTTATTTTTGCTTTTTCTTAAGGAAATGCCTAGAAATGATGTTGGCTTCTGTTCTTTGTAGGCTTGCTTAAAATACTGTCAGCATCTTCCAGATTTCTTTAAAGTTTTATTGAATACAAACATATTGGTGATGCTCTCACTTCTAGTCAACATTCTGGCCCACGAAATGGATAGACAGACTCAGTTTACCAGCTCACCAATGCCTTTCTAGCTGACTCTTTCCTTTACTATTGCTGCCCGTGTCAGGACTGAAGACTGTAGAAGAGCTGCACTAACATCGCAGACTCCCAGGATATCAGTCTCTCAGCGAGGCTACTGAATGTAAGATGCTTATGTGCCATTTGAAGAAACTGTGGTTACCATATGTGTATCAAGCTGTTCTCTAGCAGTCTCAGGAAGTCCTCCTGTAGGTTTAGATGCAGAAAGTTGGCTCTCCATTCTATTGAGTTCTAAGAGGAAATCTTCAATTTCACTGTGAAAACCCTGGGCCTTTTGAAAAAAAGACATATCAGCAGTATCAGTAAGCAATCAGCTGTAATAGCAAACTTTTGGAATGATCTGAATGTACTGGGAGGATTCTGAAGCTGGTCTTAGGCACAATCTGCTTACTTATGGCTAGAGTCTAGCAAAATCCTCAGACCTCACTATAACAAAAGTATAGATGTCTACTGCAATCTGATGAGTGAATTGCTGAACTTGCTATAGGAAAACCTAAATCGCAAAACAAGTTGGTCACAGTGACTAACTGTGAATAGTAAACACCCTGAACTGCAAGCAACCCTGAAAGACCCACCCATTAAAAGCTGCTCTTTTCAAAAGGGGTTCAACCCCAGATGGTTTCCTTTTCCTCACGTGAACTCCTCCTAGTGCTAGTCCATCTAGACTGATGCCATGCATACCTGCTGCAGAGTTGACTGCAACTGTTGCTCTCTCTCCTCTGTCTTTTGCAGCACAGATTCCCAGCACTGGTTCATGGTTTCCAGGCGGCTTCTTAGGCTGCTGGCATCATCTCCAGCACTAGACTCCAGGAGTTCATTGCCAGCTTTGTTGACTGTTTCCACGGTGGCTTGATGAGCCAAAACATCATTTTTGAGAACCTAAAAAATGTTGAATGACATAATTTATCTCTTTTAATATCATTAAACCTAGCTCCTTAAGGTCCGTATGATATTAAACTTCTGGTGGCAGTAACTGGTCTCAAACTGGCAAAGTTACGTAGAATTGAAAACACTTACATGGTGCTTTGCAAGCTCTACTTCAATGACTTTAGGATCTCCACTTATTGGTCTCTGAGCATCCAGCAGCTCTTCAGTGTGAGTTAGCCAACTCATTAGTTCCTCTAAGGCATGCTGGAACTGGCCAAGGGCCAAGAGAGCACCTTCTAGCTTATGCTGCTCAGGACAAGACAAAGAACATTAGTTAGAAAATAAGAGTGGGCAGAGGGTGGTTCACCAGCCCATGTTACCTACTACTAGCCTTACCTGTCTATGGGCAATCTTCTCACCCAGATTCTCCCAGAGATGCTTGAGTTCTGTCAGTGGTTCTCGTATAATATCCCTGTCAGTTTCATCAGTAGCTTTCTTTAACATCAATTCACCCTGGTGATTGAGTTTTTCCATCTCAATTTGCTGTTGGTAAACTTCTACTTTGAACTCCTATAAAAGATTTACTTAATGTTAACATGAACCAGTCTTCATTATTAAAAAGAAGCAACTCTCTTTCAAAGCCTTTCCTGGGTACAGACCTTCATCTCATTTAACTGATCCTTGACAGTGTTGAGGTCAGTGCCCACTGGGGGCATGGTGCAGAGCTTGATCACAGTGTTATCTAGCCAGTCAAACATGGCCTGAAATAAAAACAAAAACACGACATTAGAAGGAACATCTCCTTATCAATGCTGGGCTTCATGATTGTGTGGGTTTAGGCTCACAGGCGGGCAGTGACTCACACAGTTAGGCCAGCTTCATTGAGCAGCTGAATGGGCACAAATATGACAGGCAGGCAATGACAATAAAAATGGCAGGAGTAGTTGAAACTTAGATGTATTTTATATCAACACTTTTCTCAACAGAAGTGGGAAACACAGGCCAGAAATGTGAAAGTAGAACTGTCTTAGGCTTCCCAACACTGTGGTACTGAGGGCATAGGTCTCTTCTGTGACCTCTCCCAGCCTCTTACCTGGAGAGTGTCCTGATACTGTACAGCAGCTTGCATGGCATCCTCAAGTTTTTCTAGCCTTTCCTTCCAAGTTTTATTTAAGTTCTCCCAAGCATTATTCATCTATGGGAAAAAACATTGAATCAAATTCTTCTAGTAATACATACTACTTCTCTGGTCTGCTGTGCTACACCTCATCTGAATCCCACCCATGCCCCAGACCTCATCTGAACCCCAGCCACGTTCCACACCTCATCAATGCTCTTCTTCACTTCAGGCTTCTCAGTTTCTCCACAGGCAAAAATCAAATCTGCTCCAAGGATTCTAATGAACTCCAACTCTTCATGCAGACCATCTGTCTCCTCCTTAATAGTCTATATAGAAAGGAGCAGACAATGAGTCAAAACAGAAAGTAGAACATAGTTTCTCAAGCTTTGCAAACGCAACACAAAACCCCCAGTCCCCATCAAGTGCAAACACTAAGCAAAACCTCAAAAAAAAAAAAAAAAAAAAATCACAAAATGGTTTTTACTCTTAAGATATTGCTCATCCTGAGAGTGCAGCCTCATACTGACACGTAGTCAATGGACATACAAATTAAAATGCATTGGCGCTGGGCATGGCAGTGCACACCTTTAGTCTCAGCACTTGGGAGGCAGAGACAAGCAGATATCTGTTGAGTTCAAGATCAGCCTGGTCTACAGAGTAAGCTCCAGGACAACTAGGGCTACAGAGAGAAACCCTGTCTCCGAAAAAAAAGTATTATATACATAAGTTATAAAATATGAGAATGTAGTGATGGCAAAAGTGGCAAGAAGAGCATAAATTTGGAGTTTATAATGAGTTTTGATAATCTACCAGCCCTTCCTGGCTCCAGGAAGAAATATATGAAACAACACAGTACAAGTCACAAACATCGGTGCTGACAGACAGTGTCACAGCTGGGCCACATCATCTTATACACAGAGTTCTTTGTCAGAGCCCGAGACATGGTTCATACACCAACAGAGAGGGATAAAGGGGGAGTTTCCATATGAAAAACATCTAAAAGAAGATGGTGAGACCAGGTACTGCTTATGCCAAATGGAAATCATGTGAAGTCTGTCTGGTGAACATTAGACTGCCCAGAAAGACTAGAAAAAGATGTGCTTAAGTAATTTGCTATATCCCTGGATAATGAATTCAGAATTCTAAATTTTCTACTGTGTATCTCCCATCTGAAAGTAGAAAAAAAAGTCTCACATTAAAAACAAAACAAAGTTTTCAAAACATTGAGCTTGGCTTGGCAGCTAAGGCAGTGTGACTCAGGAGTTTGGGCCTAGCTCGGTGGCACTGCACCTGCTTAGCATGTTTGAAACCTCAGGTTCAGTCCTCAGCATTGCAAGAAAACCATGAAAACAAAACATCATCATCATCACCACTATGCTGCCACACACACAATCACATGCATACCATAATAATGTGGATACAGCATTTTGTTAAAGGACATACATATAAGATGATGTTTCATGTTTTTGTTACCTCAGCAGCTTCAACCTGTTGCTTGATGATGGATGGGTCAATACCAGGGCTTTCCAAGTCATGGACAATATCCTGGGTGTCTTTGATGGTGGTCAGAAGAGCTGCCATGTCATACCAGAACTTCTCCGCTAATTCAAGGACATCAAGGAATTTAATTTCTCGCTCTTCAGACCGCGCTTTGATGTCCTCCCAGAAGAATACCATTTGATCCAGCTTATCCTGGATTTCTGAAGGAGCCAAGAAGAGATGTGAACAGAAGCCCTCTAAATTAGAAACCTAATTTCTCCCTGAAATTCAATCTAATTCTGACATTATTTACAGTTCAGTGTAGCTTTACTCCTACCATCTCTACTTGTGTACTTCAGCAGGGACCACTACACTAGTTTTTTTCTACTTATGTTGATCTTCCTCATAAAGGAACCACAGAAGCAATCTGAAAACATCACACAAAATATCTAGTAAGATAAAAGCCTTTAACTCACAAAGGGCTGAGATGGAAATCCTTCCAGTGTTCTCACAGAACTTCTATAAATTTCCCATGGAAAGCGTTACAAAAGGTGGTTATGTTCTGCCCACTATTGATACTGTGATACTCACATTAGGGGTTAAAGGAACATTTGTTTCCTGGCCTGGGAATTGAGCTTCCAATTGTAACCTTATTTCAATAGGGAAATGTGTTCTGAATTGTAAATGAATTCCACAGACTTTCTGGAATACTCATTACTGGAGAAGTGACTCTGGGTAGGAGACTGGAGATAGCCACAGCCTCTGGTGCATTCTATTCTCGTTCTAAAAAATAACTAGATACACCAAGTACCTTTTTTTTGTTTTTGTTTTTTGAGACAAGGTTTCTCTGTGTAGCCCTGGCTGTCCTCGAACTCAGAAATCTGCCTGCCTCTCACCAAGTACCTTTTGCAGCCAAATCCTTGTCTGCTCCCTGTGATCTCCCAATGAGTTCCTCTCCCCGACGCTTCAGGGCTTCAAAGGATGGCTGCAGTTTCTCCAGCTCCATGGTGGCACTTTTATTGTCACTGATGCACTCTCTGATCTTGTCCACTTCAGCAGGGATCAGGGGCGGCATTCGCAGGCGAGAGGACAGATTCTCCAGAGTCTCCAACATGGGTTCAATTTTATCATGAAACTAAACAAGGTTGACTTGTTAGCCATCATAGCAATACTTTATCATACTGGAGGGCATGTGAGGGGATAAGGTGAAAGTATAAACCTATTGTTTAGGATAGCCTGTGTTCAGTTAGGACAATGGCTGTTCAGTGTTTTAGATACAGTATATTAGAGCTGGCCCATCAGAAGGGGAAAAAGGCAGCATTTATTTTGTGAGTCAAAAAATACTAAGTAATATACCAAAAAGTCAAACAAAAATGGTTAGTATTGTCACAATACTTCTCCAACTCCAACTAATATGATGAGAAAGGGACAAGACTGTGAAACTGGTAAGAGCCAGCACTCAGCATCTCAAATGACAGTTGCATGCAACAGACTAGACAAAGTTAGATGCCCTTGACTGCTATGTACATGGAAGGGAACTTAACATGCTGAATGGCCTGGGGTCTGAAGTACTGTAGTATGCAGTCTAATAACCCAGTGCGGGACAAAGGAAAAGGGCCATACTGAAAGGTAAGGAGGAAGGCCAACTGAACCTTTGCACTTTCCTGGTACTTTAAATAAAATGAATAAACCTATAAAATTTTATTTATAATTTGATATAGAATTAGAAAGTAAGAACAGTACAGATGAGGTTTTGTCTTAAAAAAAAAAAAAACCATCTAAACCAACTCTGGATTTACTATTGAGCAAGATTCATCAAGTTAAGTGCCCTACAAGAAAAACAAATTTCCTTAACAACATCATTTTCTATCTCTCTTTAACATCTATATTCCACCCCAAACAAGATGGCCACAATAAACTTCCACAAAAGGTAAGGGAAGCTTTCTTCTAGCAATGTCCTCAGCTCTCAGTTCTCTGAGAAATGGATTTCCACAGGAGTGAGTGGGCCTTACCTCTGTGATCTGCAATGGTGGGCGCAGTCAACACAACAATGGGATGAGGCGGTGTGAGGAAGACAGGAGCAGGCGGCAACAACACAAAGGAACACATTCCACAATGGGGTGAGATGGGACGGGAGTGGGAAACTCGAGTAAGTACAAATATTGACCAAGAATACTGACTCAACACAGGAGTAAACACCCAGACACGACAAACGTGCCACTAACAGTAATGTATTAGTTGAGAAGGGTGCAGTCACGTGCTGTAGTCTACCGCTGGCCCATTTCCCTTCTCTTTGGTGTACTCCCTTTGGATGCATATTTTTTTCTGAACTTAAAGTTGGCTGCTCACGTTAATGTGCTGCCATTCTAAATCTTACCATTAAAAGGTCCAGCTGGAACCTAACTTTTGTTGAGGTAATTACTAGTTTGGGATCTACAAAATTAATTTATCCTCAAATTGTCCCCGCTAAAGAGTCATTGTAGCATGAAGTTTTCAGAGAAACCATCAATAAACAATTACATATCTCATCCAGCATCAGTGCACCGATGCTGGGAACAAATGCAAGCAGACAGTTTCCTGCTCTACAGATGATGCATCATCAACAGAGAACCTAACTAGTGCGCAGTTGAGTGCTCTAACACAGTCACACATACCTGAGCAGACTGGGACACAGCCTCATCCAGAGCCAGGGCCCGTTGGCGCACCTCCTCTTTTATTTGGGCATACATGTTTTCTGCTTTCTGGTATTTTTCTTCGACCATTTTACCTTCCTCGGGGTTTAGCTCCTTTAGTTGTGGACCTATTTTTAGTATCTTATCAATATGAGGTTTGTGTTCAGCAATGGATTCCCTTAGTTGCTATGGGAAGAAATACGAATTAAATATAGTGAGTGAAGAGAACAAGCAATAATCAACAAAAACATAAGGAATGAGGCCAAGAGTGAGGTTTCCTAGGTCATACAAATAAAAAATAGCGAATATGTTTACACCAGTTATTTAGATGCTTTGATCAGAGGTAATAACTTTGAGAAGAACAAACTGAGTTGTTAGAATCGGCAAGTCCTGGCTTTTCCTTGTTTGTGGGGAGTTTTGGGTTCCAGGTACATAATTTACTTAATTTCTCAAACCAGATCAGAGGTCCAATCACTAATGACTAAGGAAGTCATGTCAGTCTTTAATATCGTCTCTGTATCACATAATTTACATAGCTTAGTATGTCTACACTTTAGTCTGAGTCAGCCAGCAGGGTAGCTTGGGAATAGCAATCACTTGGTAACTCAACCACTCTGACTTTGCTGCTATGTCCACCTTTCACTTAAGGAAATATGGGAGGGCTGGAGAGATAGCTCAGTGGTTGAGAGTACTGCTGCTCGTCCAGATGTCCTGAGTTCAATTCCCAGCAACCACATGGTGGCTCACAACATCTGTAATGGGATCTGATACCCCCTTCTGGTGTGTCTGAAGACAACTACAGCGTACTCACATAAATAAAATAAATGAATAAACCAAACCAAAAAAAAAAAAAAAAAAAAAAAAAGGAAATCAGAGGTGAACTTGTATAACTCAGTTCCCTTCATAAAAAATAATAAATAAATAAATAAATAAATAAAGGAATAAGGAATAAATAAATAAGGAATAAGGAATAGGGATAAAAAAGGAATAAGGAATAAATAAATAAGGAATAAATAATAAATAAAGGAATAAGGAGAAATCATAAACCCGAAATGAACACTTAAAAGTAAAGCATTATCCATGGTAACAGTTTTAGCTGATACATCTACAAATTTCTCTTTATCTTAAGTTGTAGGAGGCAAATACTCTCTGATAAGTTCGTTCACAGCTCTTACTAAATCAAGCAGAAGGACCATTCAGTCACACCTAATAATACCCAACAAGTCTCAGAAATATTTCAAATTTCCTTGATTTTTAGCTGGTTCTTTTTTTTTTTTTTTTTTTTTTTTTCCTTTTCTTGTAGACTGGGGATCAAACTCTGGGCCTCAGGCACATGACAAATATTCTATCACTGAGTTATATGCCCCAGTCCCAGTTAGCTCTTTCTTTATCCCTATATACAAAAGGTATTTAACCTTTTGCTATCACCCAGCCTGGACTAGAACTTTTCTATACCCCAGGCTGTCCTCTATATCATGATCCCAACGTCCAGAATGTTGGGACTGCATGCATGTGCTACCATGCCTGGCTTGATAGCTTCTTGACACATCTATATACTTATTCTTTAATTAATATTAACCAATGAAGAAAATTTAACACGAATTTTCATCATGATAAGAAATTCTGGTTAGGAATTAACTTTGTAAGTGAAGCTCACTCTACGAGCCTTATAAATGCTGTTTACTAGTAACTTACACACCCATTTTTCACTAGAGAGAACTGGCATGCTCCTTACCCTCATCTCTTCCTGCTGCTGTCTGAGCTGCTCATGGTCTACAGCTGGAGGAGGCAGCTGTGCTATTAACGCTAGTGTTTCCTCAGCCCAGGGGCTCAGCTCTTCGTATGTTTCCCAAAACTGGTTTACTAAGACCTGTGCTCGCTCTAGGCGAGCATAGCGCTCTGAGTTAAGCAGGCTAACGGCTTCATATTGCTGTATTAGGCAGTCGGTTTTCTCCTATGAGACAGATAGGAAAAGAAAAAGAAAAAAAAAAAGGATTACTATTAGAAACTTCTTTTTCCTTAATGACAAAAAATGCAGGTATGTATAAAGGCCTCAAAATTGTACACACACACACACACACAGAGCAAGTGTTAAGAAACACACTAAATTAACAAAAATGGACTAATGAATAAGTGATTTTTTTTTAGTTTCCTCTTCATATTTAATTCAAATGTAACTACATACATATGCATTACTTCTAGAATATGTAAAGTATGAATTTAGTTTAAAAGGTAATAAAACAGCACAAGAAAGATGTAATAAAAATCTTCTAGGGTCAGGTGTGGTGGTGAGGCAGAGCCAGGACATTTCTGTGGGTTCCTCCACTCAGTTCCAAAAAACAAACAAACATAATAACAACAAAACAAAAGTGGCACAACAGTGAGACAACATTAACCCAATAACACAGTAAACCTACACTGCAAAGTGCTGCCTTAAAAGAAAAAGTTTCCAAACCCTACACTTGCTCTTCAGATGCTTAAAAGGAACAGCTCAATCCCCCCCACGCCCCTGCTGAGAAAACAGTGCTTACCATGCACTTTGTGTGGTACTTGAGACCAGGTCAAATATAATACAGACTAGTCTGGAACTTGAGATTCTCTTGCCTTAGTCTCAAGTGCTGGGATTATAGGCAAGTACCACCATGCCCTGACCTAACCATCAGTAATCAGAAAGTCCAGTAAGTAAAAAAAAAAAAAAAAAAACACCCCAAAAACAAACAAACAAACAAACAAAAAAACACTTTTAAAACATTTTGTAGTTTCACTTTCAATTTACCATGATTAAGAATAGCAGCATGAGCCGGGCAGTGGTGGCGCACGCCTTTAATCCCAGCACTCGGGAGACAGAGGCAAGCGTATTTCTGAGTTCGAGGCTAGCCTGGTCTACAGAGTGAGTTCCAGGACAGCCAGGACTACACAGAGAAACCCTGTCTCGAAAAACCAAAAAAAAAAAAAAAAGAATAGCAGCATGAGCTAGGCCCCCTACACATGTAGCAGACATTACAGATGTAGGTCTTCACACAGGACCCTTAACAATTGAAGCAGGGGCTACCTCTGACTCTGTTGCCTAACTCTGGATCTCCTTCCCCTAACTGGACTGCCTTGTCTATGCTCAATAGGAGAAGCACCTAGTCCTACTGTAACTTGACATGCCAAAGTGGGTTGATATTCATGGGAGGCCTCCCCTTTACTGTGAAAGGGAGAGGAAGAGGAGGGAAGGGAGGGGAGAGGGAGGGATTGAGAAGATAGAGGGGAAGCTTCGATTGGGATGTAAAGTAAATAAATAAATTTATTTTAAAAAAATAACAGCATGAATAACAAGCGTAACTCACCTGCAGTACAGCTTTCTGCTCCTCTCCACATGTGCTAAAGATTTCACCACGGTGACTGAAGAGCTCATCCATTGAGTCTTTGTGTCGAATGATGTCAATGGAGAAAGCCTTTGCAAAAGTAAAGCATGATTAAATCAGGAAGTGACAGGACCCTGCTCTTTGCTGGCACTGGTGAAATGTCTGACAGGACAATGAAATTCCCAGCTTTGAAATTACATACGAAGGATTCTTCAAGTTTAACTGCTACCTATCATCAGTGTTTACCTTTAAAACTGTTTTTTAGAACTTGCTCATTTTAGCCAGGCGGTGGTGGCGCACGCCTTTAATCCCAGCACTTGGGAGGCAGAGGCAGGCGGATTTCTGAGTTTGAGGTCAGCCTGGTCTACAGAGTGAGTTCCAGGACAGCCAGGGCTACACAGAGAAACCCTGTCTCGAAAAAACCAAAAAAAAAAAAAAAAACAAAAAACTTGCTCATTTTAGTTGTTCAGGAAAACACTTTTCTTCCTAAATTATCTAGAAAATCACTAACTATTCTTTCTCGGATTAAAAGGTTTATTTATCCTTTACCACAAAACAAAATATATTTTCTCACTCAAATCAAGTATTTATAGATTAATTTCTACCATCACTTATTAAACCATTCTATTTCATCTGAGATGGTCACACCCTCTCCCAGTCAGGACACAAGAGCATGTGTATTCTATACTTACCTTTTGTACCTGTAGCTGAGCAGTAGTCTGGTCTTGTTCTAGACGAATCGGACCAAGTGCCATCAGCTTTCGCTTTGTTTCGGCAACCCAAGCTAGTTCTGCATCAGCAGCTTGCTCGTACTAATAGAGTCGGGAAAAATAAACAAGTTATACACAGCCAACATCTCTTTCCTGCATCTGTACATTATCCAACACAGAAAGGCCTGGGTTTTCAGAAATATAGTTATACCTTAAAAAGTAAATTCAAAATGAGAACAATTTCATTAAGAATCACAAACCAAGCTATGGGTGTTGGGGAGGGGGGGAAGTGGGCTTTGTGGCAAGTGGTAGAGCACTTCCTGAACACACATGAGGTTGTGGGCACAATCCCCAGAACCATAGGATGGACAGGGATGACAACTTGTGATACTTTAGGCCGGGTGTGGTAGTGCATGCCTATGATTCTATCACTTGGGAGGCTGAGGCAGGAGGATTGAAAGTGTGAGGCTGGCTTGCATTACACAGGCATACTTTGTCTCACAAAATTAACAAAAATGTCAAAAAAGAAAATAAAATTACAACAACAAAGGTATAAAAAAGTTAGAATTCAACTTCTTCAAAGTAAGTTATACAACTTAGTAGAAATAGCAGTTAGAATCATTCAAAGTGTGCTTCTAATTAGAGAACTTTAAAGGAGTGGTACTGTCGACTCTCTCCAAGTCTAACACTAAACAGTAGTAGCTTTACTTACATTTAATATTTTGTACTTATTTTTTGGGACACAAGGCATTTTGATGTAACCCAGGTAACTTGTGATAATTGTCCTGCATTAGCCTCCTAAGGGATTACAGGTGTGGACCATCATGCCTGGATATAGGTGTTTAAATATACATTTATAATGGCAATGGAGCTGAGTAGTGTTCACTTGAAAGAACTTGCTCAGATGAAGGATGGGACCTAGAAGAACCCCAAACTCAATCACGAAATCTAAGAACATTCTCTGTATAACTGTTGATCATTAGAGTTCTCTGATCTTTATAACCTTTTCTTCAATTTTGCTAACCTCTGTTTAAGTTCCTGTGGTGGTTTGAAGAGGTTTACTCCCCCTCGCCCTCAGACTCATGTTTGAAAGCTGGTGAGTGGCACTATAAGGAGGTGTGGCCTTGTTGGAGGAAATGTGTCACTATGGAGGCTGGCTTTGAAGTAGCATATATACTTAAGTCTGGCCATGAGACACCGTCCTCTGCTGCCTGTTGATCAAGGCATAGAACTCTTAGCACCTTCTCTAGCACCATGACTGTATGTATCTTACCATGACCTCTGAAACTGTAAGCCAGCATCAATGAAATGTTTTCCTTTGGGGCTGGAGAGATGTCTCAGTGGTTAAGAACACTGTCTGCTGCTCTTTCAGAGGTCTTAAGTTCAATTTCCAGCAACCACATGGTGGCTCACAACCATCTATAGTAGGATCTGATGCCCTCTTCTGGCATGCAGGTGCATAAGCAGACAGAGCACACACATGAAAGAAAGAAAGAAAGAAAGAAAGAAAGAAAGAAAGAAAGAAAGAAAGAAAGAAAGAAAGAAAGAAGGAAAATGTTTTCCTTTATAAGATTTGCTTTGATCACAGCATTTCTTCACAGCAATAAAACCCTAACTAAGACATTTCCCTTCATCAGAAATGCTTAGGAACAGAAGTATTCTTAATTTTAGAATATTTATATAGATATTACTGGTTTAGCATCTTCTAGATTTTGGAATAATTCACATTTTTGGATTAGAGAATGCTAAACCTATATTTAAAGAGAAAAGTAATGAACTGGACATGGTGGAGAAGGCCTATATTTTAGCACTTGGGATGTGGAAGCAGAAGAATTAGGAGTTCAGGGAATGTGAGTTGAGCTCAGGGAATGTGAGTTGGGGGACTAAGTAGGCCACATCACACTGTCTCAAGTACGTGTGTAAGAAGTGTGTGAGAACTCAGTTTCCCAAGCATAATACATTGTAATTGAAGATAACTGGCATTGATTAGGGAAAAACCTAAAGATAAATTGGGGATGTAGCTGGAATCAAAAAAAAGTCTGCATAGTTCAGAAAACATTTGTTTATCACCATAAACCCAAGGAATCATCTAGTCATGAGAGGGTGAGAGAGAGAAAGAAAGAGAGAGAATGAGTGAATGAGAGAGAGAGAGAGAGAGAGAATAAGTGGATGAGAGAGAGAGAGAGAGAGAGAGAGAGAGAGAGAGAGAGAGAGAGAGAATGAGAATGTGAGTTATTATGGCATAGTAATATGTGCACGACCAGCTGTGTGAGAGTGATGCCGCCCTGGGAAGATGAAGATGTGCCCCTCCGCTCCCTAACCCCAAGGCAGAAGGAAAGGGGAAACATGGCACCTGTGTTTACTAAAAGATTCCCTTTTGGGTGGCTGTGCTATTTTGGTTTGCATATTTGAAAGTAATTATAGATTTTGGTATCTTTCCCTTTTCCATTAATGATAAAATAGTGGTGCTGCACACCTAAACCCCAACTTTCAGCAGGCAAAGGCAGGTGGATTTCTGTGACTTTAAGGCTAAGATGGAGCTACATAGTGAGATTCTACATAAGGGAGGTGGGAAGACGGGGCTAGAGAGATAGTACAGAGAGGTTAACAGCTCTTCAAAGGACCTGGGTTTGGTTTACAGAACCCATGTGTTGGCCCTCTTCTAGTTTCTTTAGTATCAGGTATAAACATGGTGCACAAACATATGCAGACAAAACACCCACACATATAAAAGTAAAACAAATGAACAAAAACCCCAAAACAAATAAATAAAAGAAATAGTTTTAACATAGGACTCTTCTTGCAAGTTTTTATCTCTACCAAGTGGTTAAGTATTTTGGTTCTAATCTGGATCAAACCTCTTCCAAGTGTTTCCCTTTTTTTCTTTTTTTTGGTTTTTCAAGACAGGGTTTCTCTGTGTAACCCTGGCTGTCCTGGAACTAACTCTGTAGACCGGGCTGGCCTCAAAGTCAGAAATCCGCCTGCCTCTGCCTCCCAAGTGCTGGGATTAGCCTGGCCGTGTTTCCCATTATTAAAGTATCTTTGTTCTATTTATTTTGATCTCATTATTCTTTTTAAGCCTGTACTTATGTAGGTTATAGCACTGGACATCACACAAACATCCCACAACCTAAAACACTAGCACATAGCATTATAAACATTACCTGCTGTGATCTCTGAATAGCAGCATCAATTTCATCTACCCTTTGTCCAACAGTGTCACTGACCAGTTTGTACTGCTCGTTGGCATCAGACACAAGTTTATCCAGTCCTTCTCTGGCTCTCCAAGGCACCAGCTCCAGGAGAGCATGGCTCACCTCATTCACTGTGTCCAACACCAGCCTGTGCTCCATGACCTCCTTCTTCAGTTCCTAAGGAGGCAAAGGTTTTCAGGCCACGTCTTGCTAAATTAAGCCCATCAGCAGCAGTGTGTGTTGGGGGGTTGGGGGAAGCCTATCTCCAGCACACATCCCAGCACGGCACTGACCTCCTTCCTTCATCTCTTTTTTATCTGCCTCACATTTTCAATCGTTTTGAAACCTGACTTTTGGTTTAGCTGCTGCTTAGTTACAACTGTAAGATTTGAGCCACATTGTCTGTATAAAACAAACAGCATTTCTTTCTTCCTAATCCTTAATGCTCTAACTAGGGGCATTTAACATAACAAATACCCACATAGAACTAACTAGGGGCATTTAATGTAACAAATACCCACATAGAATTTCTGGGCAAGAGAACTGCATTTGGTCCTGCAGCAGATCAGAAGTAACTATGAAGCACCTCCCCCATTTAATTCCTTTCCTTGCTTTGTTCTTGCTCTTTCCCTTCCAGTGCTCCCATCCATCTCCCTTGCCTCCTTTTCACTTGTCTTCTGGTCTCCAAACAGTGCCCCCTTTAGAGAATGAATAGTGTTCATGAATTATATGTGACTCAGCAAGCAAACTTCCTAGGCACCTGGAAATCAACTTCTTTCAGACTATAGTCTTGTATTTGTCTTTATGTAAAATGTTATTGTCATGAGTACACAAGAGAGAAAGCAGGAGTACATTTGGTTTAGTTCTAAGGTAAAGGTAAGGAAACATGATGCAGACAAAGATGGAACTTCTTTCCCTGTTACAGTATAAAATGATGGCTTACCTTCTGTCTTTGCTGAAACTGGGGTATTTGTTCCCCTGTGGGAGACTGTCCTCCACTGGCTGCCAGCTCCTCCTCCACCTCCCTCAGCCACCCAGTTAGTTCCTCATATGTAGAATGGAACTTGGTGGCCAGCTGCCGGGCTTGTTCTAACGTTCTGAGAGCCTTGGAGCTAGTGACCGTGATGTCTGCATAACGGGTCTTTATTCCATCCAGCTTCTCCTGGATAAGTAACACCTCCTCACCTGTGAAGAACAGCACACCACTGTTCACATGAAGGAGCTCTCGGGATGGAGATTAAAGAAGCCCTTTAATCCTGTCTTTGATAAATCAGAGTTTAAATTTCATAGACTCTTGCTATGTCCCGACTTCACCTAATATACCAAACTGAGGGGAAACTGGAAATGAACCCTTAACCATATAAATCATTTCTGAGATTAAGCTCAAAATCCAACTGCAGGTGTTTCTAGATGTTTCCAAAACTTTACAGATAATGCTGGTATTCAATATATTAGGAGGTAGGAGGAATTGTCATCTATAACCAGATATAAGACAACTAAGTCTTGTAGTTTTCAAAAGATTTAGCAGAAAATGAACATGTTACTGGCTTCACTGGAGCATATACAGCAATATAATCAGTGAATATCAAGGTTCCCATTGACCAAGAGGAGTGGTCAGTGCTGGGTACTTATGACCTTTAAGATACACAGAGGTAGGGCTGGCAAGATAGCTTAGAGGACCTGGATTTGGTTCCAAAAAGCAAATGGTGGTTCATAACAACCTGTAAGTCCACTTCCAGGGGACCCAATGTCCTCTTCTGGCCTCTAAGGGCAGCAGGTACACATGTGGTACACATATATGCATATAGACAAAGCACTCAAAACATAAAATAAAACAATCTCAAAGAGGTGCTAAGAGGTATACTTTTCAAAGTACCTGTAGTTTGTTTTAGAAGAGCCTGACCATTTTTAATAGCTTGATCTACATTCTTCTTTCTATTAATAATCTCTTCATTTAAAGCCTAAAAGGAAAGAATAGCATTAATTTCAAATCCATGGCACAACAAACGGAAAAGCTCTGAGAGCTTTAAAGGGACACAGTACCTAAGGAGACTTGTTAGCTGTGCAGTTTAAAGTCAAATATTTGATTCCTTTATATTTATCTCTTTAGTTACTCTATTAAAGACAACTAAGAAATGCTTTAGAGGCAAGCTTTCTTTTGTGCTAGAGGGAAAAGATTTAGGGTAAAATCAGCTTTACCAATCAACCAGTATCAAACTTGAACACAAGAAGTTTAGAAATGAAATATAAAAATGCCCATTATGTTTAAAATAAAGAGACTTCATAAAGCAAACTGAAACATGGCTGGAGAGATGGCTCAGCAGTTAAGAACAGAAAGTGTTCTTCCAGAGAACCTGAGTTTGATTCCCACCACCACCATAAGGCAGCTGGCATCTACGTCCACACAGATCTGACATGTTTGGTCTCTGCACTAACATGCACATATACACAAAGACACATAATTAAAAAAAAATCAAAACAGGCATTTTGTATAAGATGATACAGAAGCTCTTGGATTTCAGAAATATTAAGTTACAAGTACATGATGAGATTATGGACACTGTTCAGATATCTATGGTTTTGTTACAGAATGCTCTCATCTGCTCAGATGAAAACCTACTGATCCACTGATGTAATTACCCAATGTGCAACTGAAATGGACCCTGCCTCTAATCTGTATAATCTAGAATCATTAGTTCAGCTTGTTAAATACAAGTATTTATTCATGGACCTATCCAAAAAGAGTCAGTACCTGGCAACAACTCAACTATGCACTTATATATATAAATATACTATGCACACAATAAAGTTGAAGTGTTTGGAATGAAGGGGAAAAAAGAAATTAAAAGAAAAGGAAATGAAAGGAAACACATATCAGAATGACAAAATAATTCAGTAACATAACTTTAAGAATGAAAACACAAATACCAGGTGGTCGGCATGCTGTTTCTGCAGGACATCCTGTCTGTAATCCTTTACGAACACTGTACTGAGCTTGTCCTCAACCTCAGCCAGCCAATTGAGCACCTCCACCTCATCCTCCCCGAACAGTCTAGCATTGAACAGTGCCTGCTCAAGCAGGGCTGCTTTCCGACAGCACCGGTCTTGAATTTCACTGTATCGGGCCTGCAATGAGTCTAGCTTTTCTGACATGATGCCCTGTTCTGCCGGACATGTCAGGGAGGAGAGGGACTGCCCAATTTTAACTGCCTGGTGCACATCTGTTGCATGGTTTTCTATTTCTTCCTCTAGAGCCTGGAAATCCAGATGGAAAAAATGAGTAACAAAAAAGTAAATGAAAAGCAAACATGAAACAATGAGTAACAAATAACAGAACAAATTAAAATAAAAATTCACCTGCTGCACAGCAAAAAAATATGAAAAGTAACACACAAGCTGTTTCTCTCCCCTTTGATGTTCATCTATTAGTCAATGTCTACTCCAACCCAATGTAACCTTCCCAACTAATAATATGGCATCATCTTAAACTAAAAACTCCATAAAACATCTTCTAGAGAATGCTGCAGCTTTTCATTCTCTACCTCTGGTTCTGTTTCATCTATGACAGCACCTTCCTACCTTGTGACGAATAATCTGCTGGTGTATTTTGGCAGTCTGAGTGCCAACAGGTTCCGAGTTAGCAAGCTTTTTCTCTGTGACAGATAAGAAGTCAGAAATAGGCTCAGCTGTCTCATGGAATTGTTTAGCCAGAACCAAGATATCTTCCAGCTGTTTTTGCCTACACAAATACATAGAACAAGTTGCTCAGGCAGAAAGTCACATCACGAGTCATGTATTAAATTCAGTAAAAGAGCAGTCTTTACCAGGCTTAAGCACTCATAGTAAACAGAACATACGTTATTAGGTAGTACTACTTTGCAATTGTGTAAGTTTTCACAGCATCATTTTCCATGGACCTTCTCTAAGGTGGACAGGATAATTATCCCACGATGAAATAAAAGCTAACCCTGATGGCTTAGACAAAGACTTCTCTAATCACCTCATGAGCAGTGGCAGTCTGAGACGGAAGGAGCTCAGACCACACTGACAGATATCATAATGGGGCGTATCATGTGCACCCCTAACATAGGGCCACAATAAATAGGAATTAAAGGAGCCCCAAATCAACTGTTTGCATATCTTATTCTATCCTTGCTATCCCTGTATGTGAGTTAAGAGAATATATGAAAACCAAAGTAGTTTACTCTGGTGAGCTAAAAGTCCCTCCCCAGTTTCAAAAATTCAATTAGGCTTCTGACAATTTCATGCCAAATTTAAGTAAGACAAACACACTCATACTTTATAGGTCATTTGGCATCTTAAATTCTATATAATGTCCACATTAAACTTGGGTTTTAAGTATACCATAAATTAAAAAGGAGAGAGGAAGCTATCTTAGATGTATGGTCACCAAATTAGTATTGGAAAGTCATAATGCTAGGTTTCAAGAACAAACTGAATGGAAGCCATTTTAAAAGGCTGGGCACTGCTGGGGCATGCAGCTCAGTAGCAGAACTTTTGACCAGCACAGATGAAGTCCTAAATTCAATCCTTGGTATGGGAGGTGGGGGGGGTGGGGGGTGGATTATGTGATGTATTTTAGTAAAACTTTACCTACCATCTCCTTTATCCAAGTTATATTTAGCAAGCCTATTTTATTAGAAAATACCTATCTCTTGAATGCCTATATATTTAACAGTATCACAGACTAGCTTAGGATGCAAAAAAATATCAGTATCAGTGTAAACTAACAGAAAAGAGACATGTCAAGTTTTGATTCCGACCATTAAAACACTGTTTATGTATGTGAAAGGAGAAACAAAACTTTCAAAACTTCAGACTGTCAGTTGGCTAGAAGGCAAGGGGCCTGCATCCATTACTGGAACAGCGACTCTGAGGCAGCACCGCTACTACTCACATCAAGCATCTCTGATCTTAAAATCTGTGAGCAATTAAAGCTCAGTTCCCGAGAGTGATATGTGAATTATCTCTAAACACTTATCCCCCATCAGGAAAAGCCAGTGAACACTCTCCAAAGCAATGCATGAATTATCGAAGAGCTTGTGAAGCACTTTGGTTACTGTAATCAAACACGGAACAGAACAATCCTCCTAACGTCTCAAATCCCTTACCTGGCTGCTGCCTTGTTGAGGAGCTCAGTCCATCTACATTCAAGACTCTCCAGCTGCCCAATGATTTTCTCTCTATCAGCCAGCTCAGCTGACTGGGCTATTCTGCCTCCTTCTGCTTGAAGCATGTCCACTGTGGCCTTTCGATCATCTAGGAGTCGTTGGAGCAACTGTGGCATGTGTACATAAAGAGAAAGGAAAGTAACAACAAAGGTCATTTAAGAATAAACCCAGAGAGGGTTAGTGGTGCAGGCCTTTAATCCCAGCACTGGGGAAGCAGAGGCAGGTGGATCTCTATGAATCTTGAGGCCAACCTGGTCTACATAGTTGAGACCCTATCTTGAAGAAAACACAAACAAACAATCATCATGATGAATCTGAAACTTAACTGAACAATGCATTCTTGACCCCCAAAGAATGTGATATAGTACAGTTCCTTCCATGCCCACTCACTTCAGTTTTTAAGTAGTACCATGGCTGTCACTCTATTATTGACAGGTAACTTCCTTTGAATTAAGAGACAAGTATTTATTTGCCAGGAATGGTGGTGTACAACATTAGTAGTTTCAATACTTAGGAGGCAGAGGCAGAAAGATCTCTGAGTTCAAGGCCAGCATGGGCTACATAGTGAATTCCAGGTCAGCCATAAATCTCAGAAAACAACAAGCAAAAGATAAAAGCCACAGAAAAATCAGTAGGAGCTGAAATGTCAGATATTTTGATCAGCTGAAGGCAGTCATTTCACACTGTACTATATACATATATCAAAATATCATCTTGTATGCTGTAAATGATATACAATTTCATTTGTTATATCTCCCTAAAACTTAAAAAAAGAAAAAAAAGACAAAACTTCTTTTAAGATAAGCATGGCTTGCCGGGCAGTGGTGGCGCATGCCTTTAATCCCAGCACTTGGGAGGCAGAGGCAGGAGGATTTCTGAGTTCAAGGCCAGCCTGGTCTACAGAGTGAGTTCCAGGACAGCCAGGGCTATACAGAGAAACCCTGTCTTGAAAAACCAAAAAAGAAAGAAAGAAAGAAAGAAAGAAAGAAAGAAAGAAAGAAAGAAAGAAAGAAAGGAAAAGAAAAGATAATCACGGCTTTTAAAAAAGTTTTTATCCACTGGTGTACATTCATTGTACCTGGTTATTTTTGAAACAAGATCTTATGTAGGTTAGCCTGAAACTCTATTACAAAAACTCGGCTACCTCAGCCTCCCAAGGGTTGGTATTGAAGACATGTGTCACCATGCTCGGCACAAAATAAGAAAAATTAAAAACAAAACTACACTGAAATTGAAACAGAAATTAAAGTGACACAGTAGGTAGAGGACTGGGGAGACAGAGCTCAGCTGGTACAATGCTTACTCAGCATGCATAAAGCCTGGGCCTCATCCCCAGCACTACATAAACAAAGTGAGGTTTACACTTGTGATCCCAGCACTTGAGAGGTGGAGGCAGGAGGATCAGAAATTCAGTGCCATCCTCAGCAACATAATGTTCCAGACCAGCCTGAGCTACTTGAGACCCTGACTCAAAAAAGTAAAAGACTGTTGAATTCCAAGCCATAACAACATTTATCTGTCCTCCTCTTCCCGTGAGGCAGCATATGTGTGCCTAATGCTGACCTGCAGACCAGATATGCTGTTTCACTAAGCATTCTCAGCAGCTGTGACTACATGCACAGCATCTGTGACACAGAGGATCTGATACAGTTAACAGTAGATGGGAGAGAGAAAGACATTTTTTTCAGTAGTACAGCCCCGGCAGGGTATTCATACCCATGTGAACAATTTTAGTGACACTCACTAGGTTTCTCTCACAAAGTAGAAGTAGTACTAGGTAAGAAGAAGATGTGAGGATGAGTAGAAGGAAGAGAGACAAGAGAGGGTAATGGAGTGTGAATGTGATCAAAGTATATTACGTACATGGATGAAAGTGTCATAATGAAACCCATTATTATGTATAATTAACATGCTAACATTAATCAAATAGACAAAAATATAGACAATTCATATAGGACATTCAACATTATTCTAAATATTACTGATCTTACAATATGACACATGAACAAGTGTGTAACTTTCTCAGTCTAAGAAATGCCAGAGTAAACCAGTGAAAATCAATTTCCACTTTTCTTCTCAGGAGAACACATGTAGGTTAAGTTCTACTGAAACTCCAGACTTGCTCCGTAAGCTATAAACAATGTGCTTGTTGTCTGTCACTGTCAGCTTCAGTTCGCTGTCTCCGCGTTCCCACTCACCTTCTGTTCTTGGATCTGTGCTTTCACTACTTTATACTCGGCTGATGGAGGCTTCTGATTGGCTATGAGCTCCTCAGTGTCTGTCAACCAGCTGAGCAATGGCTCTAAGGCATCTTGAAACTTCCCACAATGTAACAAAGCCTCCTGCAGTTGTGCAATTCTTTGTGCAACCTGTGTCACAGACATGGAGAGCTCAAATTCAAGGAAGGAGAAAACAGTATTGTATTTAAAGTACCACTAACCCACTTAGTAATTATAGATGGCAACAATTAATTTAGTTTGTATTTAGTCTCAAGGGCAATTTCACTAGGTCTAAATGTCTCTTTTTTGCCCCTTCCAGTCCCACCCCAGCACAAGTGTCACTTGCTCACCAGCTCACCTTTTTATTCAGTGTATTCCATCTAGTATTGATTTCATCCATGTCATGTTCTAAACCCTGCACGTCACAGTTTTTTCCTGCACTCTGAATTAATCCCTGGCCAAGTCCATTCACCTGCTGCAATTTCACCTGAAGAGGATCCACTTGTTCTTTCTGAAACATCTGGAGAATTGCAAAAACAAGCACATTTACTATGAAGGACATTAAATTGTCTATACCACATATAGTATGTGGTCACTCTTGAGAGGTTTATGACTTAATGAAGTCGAGGACAAGAACAAAGGGGACATGTAAGCAGCAGAACCGTGGGGGACCAAGGAGACAGACACATTATATTTTAGTTACATAGCTTCTTATGTGCCCTCGTATGTGACATATGCCAAGGGGCAGTTATAGCACTATTTAGGTCTGTAATCTAGTGACTCGGTTTCTTCTTTCAGATCAATTGCTTAATTTTTAATGCTAAAAGCTACAGGGATCAGTGAAGTATTAGCATTAACATGTTATAAAATAAATGCAATGTACTTGAATCCTGAAAGGGAAGGATGCTATCAAATTACAAGTACTTATGTTCTTGGGAAAATACCATTGAGAATAGCCATTTGACCACTGACAACAGGCAGCACACTTTCCTGGCTAGGATGGGTAACTCAATCAGTCAAAACAAATCAACAGTGTGAAAAAAAAATTAAAAGTCATAGCTTAATACCCCTGTGGCCATTTAATTTCATTCTTTTTCAGGGCCACAGACCACATACAACCAATCATCTTGAAATAGTACTCCCCTGTCTACAAGAAAAAAATGCGCCTACAACTCTGACATATGTACCAAGTAAGCCACAGGTATATAAAATACTCTAAAAATATGAGACCATGGATCATGTCCATAATGAAACAAACAAAAATAATTTAAAAATTAAAAACAGAATAAGTGTTGTAAGCAATGTCTATTTTTATCTACTACAGCACAACATAGACATTTCTAAATTCAAAAGTTAGAACGAATAAATGGTACTTTGGAAAACTGGTGTAAGTCACCAAGCCTATATATAATCTCAGCGCTCAGGTGGAGGTTCATATCATCAATGACACATACAATCTCTGGCCTCTCTGGAGTACATGAGACCTTAGCTCAAAAACAGAACAAAGAAATACTAAAACTTTAGTCTTCACACACATTTGCCAAATTCAAAGGGAAAGAATGATACAAACATTTATCCTAAAGAATTGGTTTCTCTCAATTACTAGAACATAAAATTAGCCACATTTTTTACCAGCTTGGCTATATTCCCCACCCCTTCTTCTATATAAAGTTTTTTCAGTTTCAGTAAGATGAGTGTGTCTATTAAAGTCAGAGGATGACAGAAAACAAAAGGGGACAAAATAAACCTAAAAGAGAATTGAATGTTGAAGGAAGACTAATTTTGTTCTTTATCAGATCACAGATCACACTATGGTTAGGAATCTAAATTCAAAGGAATGCCTATGAATGGATAATAGAGAGGGAAAGGCCCAGCAAAAACTCAAAAAGGTCGTGAAGGAAATCATCAGGACACTCCACTTTATATTACAACTTGATCATATTGTATTTCATTGAGCAACATATAAAGAATTCAGCTTCAGTGAAATACAGGGAAAAAATACAGAGCTCTATTCTGAAATACTACAGACATCAGTTTGAAGAAAAACCGACAGGAGTGAGGATAGGGACAGGTAAAGGATTGATAATGGTGGGGATTGGGAATGGAGGGACAAAGGGGAACTCAATCCAATCAAATAACCCAAGCTATCTTTTAAAGGTTTGTTTTTATTTGCGTGTTTGTGGATACTCTTAATGGCTGTATTTACTTTTTGGTGGTAGTGTGTTTTCCATTTGAATCCTGGCTGATCTTTTCTGATGGTCTGTTCTCTTTCTTCTCTTTTAATATCCTTTCTGGGCAACCTAATCTATCACTTTAATTATTAATTGATAAATGTTTATGACTTAATTTTCTCTTCTAAGCTTCAAATCTACACATCCAACTGCTTTCTTACTATCTATATATCAACCACTTACCTTGAACCTAATGGTTTCAAATAAACAGTACCTCTCACTTTCTCATTCCTTCAAATTTATTTCTTCCTAAATCAAATACTAACATCTGTTCTTGAAATCAATAATTTACTGTCCAGTTTGTACTTAACTATATAAACGAGAATCCATGTTATCCTGGCTGACACACCTTCACCACAAAAGCCATCAATGAGTCTTAATTTTACTTCCGAAGTATTTCTTGCCTCTAGTCAATTTGTCTCCAAACCTACTTTGTCAGTTTATAATGATATATTTACAAGAGTCATTTTTGTGCTTCACGTCTGCCTCCCACATGCTACTATAAGGCCCACAAGGGCAGGCACCATGCCAGTTCTATTCACTGCAAGAGGCTAGGAGCTGGCACAAAGTTGATACTCACTAATTATTTATTTCTTGAATGAATGACTTCTTGTATAGCAATTGCTTAGGGGAAAGCAAACCAACTCATGACAGACCTGCCTATCAGCTGGACACTCAAACACTGAATTGTTGTGATGCTCCCCGATTTTTGCTTAAAAAGAGTTCCTTGGCTAATTTTAATTTTATGGAAACTCTACTTTGTATAAAAGGCTGCCCCCTCTTCCTCGGAACTTTTGACTGTAAGTAAGATCGAGGGAACTTATAGGCAGGGGTTTAAGTAACTGGGGACGGCTCTCAGTAGCCTGAGATCACAATACAGAAACAACAAATAAAGTGACATTTAGCTTCTTCTAACCAAGCTCTTGTTAGTACCTATTATGAAGTTTATATTTTAAGAACAGAAAGATTATATATTTAGCCATGTATACACACGCACATTTGTACATACACAGCACATAATCTCTGAAGCATTTTACTCTAAATTAAATGCCAGATTATGATCACTTGTTGAGTCCAAAGTATCTCTGCATAGAAACAATAAGTTCCTTTGCCTCTAAACCCTCCTTAAAAGCCAGGTATGGTAATTCACACCTACAGTGTCACCACTCAGGAGCTGATGCAGGACTGCTATAAGTCTGAGGCCAGCCTGGACTTACATAGTGAATTCCAGGCCAGCCAGAATAGGACCCTGTCTCAAGATCCACATATGCCAAAAATACTCTTTAAATACATAAAAACTGGAATTTATATAACCTTGGAAAAAACACTTTTCCTTTTCCTGCAGTGCTACAAATGGACCCTGGACTTTGTGCACACCAGGCAACATTTCCACCTCTGAAAAACTTCTTTTAAAAACCCAACTAATAATTATTTCAGTAGTGTGTCTCTCCCTCTCCCCTCCCCATCCTCACTTATAGCTTAGGCTACCCCATTTTATATAGCTCAGGCTGACCAAGTATCCTCCAGCTCACCCTAGTGACCCAAGTGCTCAAATTGTAGATATTCATTACTACTCCTGGGCTCAATAAATATTTCCAAAATAGCAGGGTGTGGTGGTGTATACCTTTAATCCCAGAACTTTAATCCCAAAGCCAGAGGCAAGGAGATCTCTGTGACTAGCCTGGTCTACATAGAGTTCTAGGCCAATCAGGACTATGCAGTGACACACTACCTAAAATAACCCCCACTTCAAAGAATGACAACTTTTCGAAGGTTGGATGGCACATTTCCTTCCCCTGGCATTTCATCAGACAGTACTTCATAAAATAAGGATCTCCTATACCTGGAGGGATCCTTGGAGGATTACACGTCCCAGAGAGAGACCAGTATTGAGGATTTCTCTAAATTCCTCTATATGCAGATCAGATTAGTTCTTTTTTACATTTAATCATTTTTTACTGACTGCTGCTGTTGGCTGAATACTAGAAGTATTTCATATTTCAAGAATGGCCGCACAAGGAATTGTTCTGTCACTGGCCCACTGTTCTAACTTGAGGGGTGACTGTAATCTCAGTTATCAATTCCATAGTCCATAAAATCCAAAATCAAGATCCACTAATCTGACAGGTAACAAATTCTAACCTGGCAGGAAGCTACATAACAAGATAACTGTTGAGCTCAAGAGGGAACCACCATCACTCAGCTAAGCAGGAGGATTTGCAGCAAAGCTGGCAGCTTAAGGGACACAATCAAAATAATTTGTTGCTAATTGGTATTCTAACAGGTTAAGGTTGCTCTGGAAGATTCTGCAATGAGGTAGATGAGAGGACCCATCTTATGTAGTTCCCACTGATACTACAGAAAATTGATCTTCACTATTCCATTACTAGTGGCTACTGTGAGGAAGAACTGTTCTGTGACTTGGGGGTTGGGAAAACCCAAACAACCTCCTCACTCAACTACTTAAAGCAGATGGACTCTAGGAAGTGGAACACTGCTTCAATTATTCACTTCCACATTCTGTTGTCTAAGGATTTTAGAGAGCTGGGTGTAGTCAGGCCTGTAATCTCAGCACTTAGGTGGTAGAGTCAAGAGAATTTAGAGCTTGAGAGGTAGCCTGGACTGTACAGTAAGACTCTGTAGCAAAACAAAACAAAACAAAACAAAACAAAACAAATACCTCCCAGCTAAAGATCCGAGAGGATATCCTTGTACATGCTCTCATTTTATAGAATCAGAAACAAAGTCTAGAAAAGGAAAGTGACTTAAGAACATAAAAGCAATTTTGCAAGATGACTATAAATGCAACTGAGTTTTCCCTGAGTATGCCTATGGCTTTAAGAAACACATACTTTTAGGCCAGGTGTTGATGGCAGTGGCTGCAAACGCCTTTAATCCTGGCACTCAGGAGGTAGAAGCAGAAAGATCTCTATAAGTTTGAGGCCAGCCTGGTCTACAGAGGTAAGTGCCAGGACAGCCAGAGCTACACAGTGAAACCCAGTCTTGAAAAAACAAAAAACCCAGCCAACATTCCCCACCCCCACCCCCACACATTTATATGTTCACATTGCTTTTGCCTAAGCTACTTCTGTGGTATCTGCAGATCTATTTACAGGATGAAGGGAGAAATGTCAGTGGCTGAAATCTTGTGTCTGTGATACCATAAATGCACTGTCACTTTATCTTTTACAATCCTTTCAGGGTTCTGCCTTACCCAGTGAGGAATCTGAGAGAGAAGACTCAGGACACCTAATCTTCCTAGAGTGGTTTGAAGTACTCAGGTCTCACTCAAAGCTCAGGGTAACTTGACCTAACTGCACATCACTAAAAACATGAACTCTCTAGATTTTAGGAAACAGGCTTACTATATTTTTGTTTGTTTGTTTCTTTCTTTCTTTTTTCAGAAGAGGAATAATACTTTCCTAATAATAAGCTTTTTAAAATGTAAGCCAACATCTATTTACAAATGTGTTACTTTGGCTTCTAATATGTGTAAGTTAAAAATGAACAAGATTTTACATCAGAGAAAATTAAGACACATTCCCCTCTAAACGCAACAGAAAATCTAGAAATAAGAAGCCCAGGGGCACAGTATTAACAAAAGATAGAATGACCTATGCCACCACTCGTTAACACCAAGTGAGAGAACTTGCAATTCTCACTTTACGCTCTAGGCCTTTCTTGCCAATGAAATGAGCAACAATTACCTCATGTGAATTTAATCCACCAGTTGCAGCCAGAGGCACTTTTCCATGTTGCATTGTGCCAGGCACCTCTTTTATTCCAAATGCTGGAGAATCAAGGCCTTCTTTGATCCACATTCCAGGAGAGGAAACATTCTCAAGAACAGGAGTTTCTTCTGAAATGGTCACTGAATCAGTATGGGTAGTTCCTTCCAGGAAGGGTCCATCAGGAGAGAAAATTTCCTTAGCAGGCACTGCAGTAGCTGAAGTGGCAGACCATTCTGGGATGGACATACTAACCACTTGAGTATCAGGCTTCTCTGGGGTAGGTTCTTCAAGGGCTCGGTCAGTAGACTCCTCTGATGTAGGCCCTGCAGGAGGAGGCGTGTTAGGCTCCTCTGCAGTAGATATCAAAACTGTTGGAGTATCTGGCTCCTCCGAGGTGGGCCCTGCAGGAGTTGGTATGGCAGGTTCCTCTGGGAGGAACACTTGAGCAGCTTGAGTGTCATGCTCCTCTGAGGTAACATCCTGGTCTATGCTGGGCACTGTAACATTCTCCACTGGAGGCACTGCACCAGATGAGGCTGCAGCCTGTTCTGGGGCTGATATTGCAGCAGCTGTAACATCCTCCATTAAGATAACCACTGAAGCTACTGGGATATCCTCCTCTGGGATGGTTACTATTGGAGTAGCTACAGCAGTTCCCTCTGAGGCAGAGGCTTTGGCAGCAGGCCCCTCCAAGGCAGACAATGCTACAGCTGGGATGTCCTCTCCTGGCATGGGTGCTACAGCATCCTGGGCATCTTCTACCATGGGTACTACAGCAGCTGGGTCAGGCCTCTGTTGGCTGAATATCCATTCTTCTAAACCTGGTATAGTGTTATTGGCTTTGGTGATTTGTTCCTCTGAAAAGATGTTCAGGGTTGAATCTAAATCTCTCATTTCTAGCTCCCTTTCCTGTGATAAAGTCATACTCAGTTGAGGTTCTCTATCACTCATGGTTTCTGCTCCAGTTTTATTGGGTCTCAGGTGCAGACTCAGAACCTCTGACTCAGAAGACCGCTTCTGGAAGTCTGTAAGAAACTGTGCTGGAGCTCCACTACCTAAAAGCTTCCCTCGACAATCCGGCTCTCTTGTTTCACCATCCTTATCACAAACTTTCTCCATGGACAATTCACAAGGGTCTACATTTCCCAATGATGCCAGCTTGTTATCTTCTTGACTAATTAGAGCTCCTTTTCCACTTTCTAACTGAATCTCATTGGTTAATAAATTTGAATCAGATGATAACACCTCTACTTCAGGTCCTGAGGGAACATCTTGTTCATAGTTAAAAGCAAAGCTGAGAGGGATCCTTTCCATATCCTCCTCTACATTCCCCTCAGTTTGACTGCAATCTACCTGGGACAAATTGCCATTTTCTTTGGCTAGCTCAGAGGCAATAAAGACTGGCAGGTTTTCTTCACAAGAGGCTCTGAGATTAGAGTTCAGCAATCCTCCTGTGTCCAGCTCTCCAAGTGGCTCCAGATCAGCCAGAGACTCACATTCTCCACCAATCTTGGGGCTAAAAGGCACTTTTTCGCACTCCTTGCTAATAGTGGAGGTATCCCTCCTGCTATCAGGGTGAGCACTAAGTTCAACAGCTTTAGGCACCTGAGACGAATCCAGGGCATTGCAATATTCACCATCTAATCCAGTATCAGGGTCCTTTATCCTCACACTTAGAAAACCCACATGCTGTTCTTGTTCTAAGGCAGCTCCTGGAAAATGACTAATTAAAAGTGAATCTTCTGCATCCTGGGTTGGGGCCAGCCCTTCAGAAGAGGCCTGACTCAGCAGCTCAGCTGAAGAAGTTACTCCTTCTTCACATAAACATTCCTTCTCAAGTTCAAGAAACATTTGCACAGAATCTGTGTCAGAGAGCTGCTCTGCTTCAACAGGGCACGGGAGCCCTGAAGTCAGATCCTCTAGGCCCTGAGTAGGTCTGTTTTTCATCTCACTGATAACATAGTCACCTGCAGGCACACAGGTGCAGTCAGGAGGAGTACCATTGGGAACATAAGCTGACTGATCCCTAGTTGACTGCAGGTCAACAGAGCAGCACAGCTGATCAAGAGCTAGGTGGTCAGAAGTTCCAAAGACAGCCGCACATTCAGATCCACCCTCTATTGCTGCTACTGAGTTTGCTTGGTCACTTTCTTCAAGAGGATCTGCCATGCTAGTCTCCTCATTTGTAACCACAAGACTCTTTCTTTTCTCTGACAATTTCTCTTCCTCCCACTCCTCCTCTGCCTCCATCATGATCCATCGTTCATCCTCCTCAAATTTTAATTCAGACTCTGTTTTTTCTCTCAGGCTAGGTATCATAAGCATATGTAATTCTGGATCCAACAGCTCTTCACTCAGGCAAGGAGAGAGAGGTGGTAGTTCCACAGTACAGGCAGTGTCCCCAAGGGGGTGCTGCTTCTCACTGAAGCCTCCCTTGGAGGAACTTTTCATGGCCCTGGGCCAGGTTGCACTTGAGAATCTGTGCTCCTGCACTTCATCTGTGTTACCACTTGCCGCTGCAGCTCCTGAGTCTAGAGGCTGGAATTCATGAGGAGAGCTCTCACTGTGCTGTTGGAATTTGAAGTCCTGGCAGTCTCTCAAATTTTTTACATTTTGCACTTCTGGAATATCTATAGATTTGGACATGTGTTCCAAAGTAACGGACTCAGACTGAGGTTCCCTGTGGTCATAGTGAGCAGAACTTTCTGTCAATGCAGAACTGGATTCTTTTTTCTCTTGCAAGGAAGGATTTGAAGCACCGGCTTCTGAGACTTCACTGAGAGAAGCCTCCATCCTTTCTGCAAACTCTGGGAAGTTGGGTGGCATGAAGGACTTCCACGATCTCCTATTAACATTATCTTTGCGCTCTGCATTTGGCCGCCGTCTGGGTGGCACAGGTGCTGACTTCTGTACATCACTGCTTAGCTTTAATGCATCAAATATTATCCTCTCATCCAGCTTCTTGCCTTCTGGCACTCTAGATTCAAAAACATTAGATGATGCTCCTAATGTACCATTGCTGGATATGGTACTTCCTTCCATCTTTTCCATGGTGCTTTTTGACGTCTGATTAAGTTTTGACCCCTGGTCAATCTGTTCATTTATCCTCATTGTATCGTATATAGACCGCTGTGGAACATAGCAATCTTCTATATAGCCATCCTCATCTTCCCCTTTACCCAGGCAGGTGGGGTTCCGCCTTAAACAGTCTGGCCTGCTAAGTGGCTTACCCATACTTTTTCAATAAAGATGAACCATCAATCGTTCAAAAGTTTTTTTCCCACAGGTTCTTTTAAAATACATTCTACATTAATTGTAAGTCCTCTTACATGTTTATACTCCAAACCACCAATTGCATCTGCCTTCCAGAAAGATCTGGAAGTTCCAATTTGAAACCATTTTGGGAGAAACTCTAATAAGACAAACACGTTTTCCCTCACAGGCTAGTAGCATCATGACTGCAGACAGACAAATGAAATTATTTAATCAACGAGCATAAAACAATTACTTGTATGGCTTCTGGTTTTACTTTTCTAAAGAGTACTGCCCTTTCAAATTCAGTCAGTAAAAAAATCATCTGATATTAACAAGTCTATTCAATACCTAATTTCACTCGATTTTCACCGAAGCTGAGTTGCAAGCAGAAAATTTATACCAACTATGTCCTTTAATAACAATGGCACACCCTCTCTAGCTTTCAAGTATGGTCCAAGCTCCTAAGAATTCCTTTCATTTTATCCCGTGTTCAGCCCTGAAGAGTCCAGCTGGTCTGAATTAGCCATTCGTCCTCTCTAGTTGGGGTGTTTGCATTTGAACAGGGCTGGTCAGCGGATATTCCTGCAACTTTAAACACAGGAAGTCCTTCATTCGGGGCCAGCTTGGGGCTTCCTGTCTCCAAAACATCATGGCATTGTTGTGGCTTCCAAGCCAACACTGTATCGTGGCCGCAAAGCAAGGCGAGTGGAGGCCCACGCTGGGCCTTTCAGAAGGCGGGCAGGCTGCGGCAGAGGCCAAGAGGCAGTCTGAAGGACTCACTTAGTACCGCCCGCAAACCCGCGCCATGCCTCGCGCCCCGGAGGGCCAGGGTCGCCTCACCACAACCTTGCAGGTGGCTCCCGGCGGGCTGGCCTTGGGTCTAGCGCTCTGGAAGTTAGTTTGTCCCTCCAGCAGCAGAAAGTCCCGTGTCCTGTGGGCGCCGCCTCCCCGGCCACTGCAGGTCCCCGGCCCCCAGCCGCCGCGTCGTGGGCTGCATGACAAGCAGTCTCCTCTTTTCTCCACCTCGCCGCCGGCCCTGCAGCCGTCCTCCCGCCCGCAGCTGTCACGGTCCCGGCATGCAAACTTCTGGCCGGGAACAAAAGGCTCCGCTCCGGCCGCACGAGGGGGGCAAGCCCGCCTCTCTCACGCCGCGCGGCCCGCTCACACGCCGCTGGCTGGAAGTGCTCTGGTGGCGGGCGGATCTCCTCCCCCTTCCAGCCCCGCCACAGCCGCTGCCCCGCCCGGGCAGCCCCCTTGGAAGCCCGGGAGCGCGCTGCGCGGACTGCTAGGGAGGAGGACGGGGGCGGGGCCTATAGGGAGCCCCGCCGGGAGGGGAGGGGGCGGAGGCAAGGATTGGAGGCCAAGGCGGCGAGGGAGGGGCTTCTCGGGGTTGGGGCGAGGGACTCCAGCTCATCCCGCACCCCCTCTAGCTCACTCCCTCCACACTCGCGGGAGGGTGAGAGGAGCAGTGCCGGTCACGCCGGGCAAATCCCCTGACAAAGGAAAGCCCCGCCCTCATAGCGCTGGCCCGGCCCCTCCGCCCCTGCTTCTTTCCAACCCGCGGGATGCGAGCCCAGCCCAAGGGCGAACCCAGAAGGGGCGCCCCCCGCCTCCCCCACTACCAGCCGGTTGTGACTAGGGCCACTCGAGGCCCCATCTGCCGGTAAAGGCGTACCGGCTAGGGTGGGCGGTCTGCACTATCCTAGGCTCCAACGACTGTCCCTGTGTTTTTCCAATGTCACCTCTGGCGCTGACCAAAGCACAGGCTAGACTTAAACACAGTCTTTTCTTGGTATGCCGAGGAATTAAGTTCGACTCAGGAACCAAGTTATTGGATAAACTCTAGGCACAGTTTCCCTTCTCAAGTACGTCAGATCTTGGCCCATTACGCCACCTGGACTTCTCTGCTCAGACTTCAGCGGTCTTGATGACCGGAAGATGGGGTGCGGGTTGCAGGGCAGTGGGGACACTAGCAGGAACAGCCCATGCCTAACACCTGGATTGGTTATAACTGCTGCGCACGCCCAAGAAAACTTGAGCCTCTAAGGGGCTAGATGAAAAGCATGAGTCCGTATTTCAAGTTTCAAAAAAGAAAATATTGGAGAAACGTGTTACACAATCCTGCAACACTAAGTTCTGGATTTTAGAAAAGCTATCTAGAGGTCCTGTAATTGTTAAGAAAAGTACAAAGAGCAGCCCAGAAGACTGCCTGCCAGAGGTAGCTTGCATATCTTTGAGGTATAATACTTGACTTCCTTTACGATGGTCCCTCGGATTTTATGAAGCTGAAAAAGGTCAGTTAAAATGTACAAAGTCAAGTTGGCCCAAATGATTAATATAGATGGTAAAACTTATGAAGAAGTTATTTCTACTCTCCACACAAACAGTAAATAAAACCAGTCACTGGTGTGTAGAGATTTGGCAGTGAAGCTTAGAGCTAAGCCTTAGACTTACTTGAGGAGCCAGAAACTCCTTGGCAAAAATGAGGTACAGGCTGAAGCCCATGATCAGATTAGTCAAGTAAAAGACAACTTTGCTTGGCAAAATGTTTTACACTTCATTTCTCACTCCTAAAGAAGCTGATAAATTCTACCCACTCAAGTACAAAAATTTTCCATCTGTAAACAGAAGAGAATACTGAAACATTGTACTTTGTATTGTTTTATTCTAGATACCCTGTTCTTTAAAGTTAAAACTCCAAAAAGCTGTCTAGAATCCTGTGACCTCCTGGTGCAATAGCGCAAGACTCTTCTATGAACACAGTGAAAAGAATCAAGAATAAGACTTGATTGAGAGCAAGTTCCAGAGTGATATGATCAACATTAAGTATCTGAGGAGCTGGAACGTGGGAGGAAGGAAATTTGTGCTGAATGTCTCCTTAAACTGGCACACCAAGATCCAAGGGCAGATTTCAAACCATCAGTTTTCTCACAGCTATTCAAAGAATAAGGTGTCCCCTAAAAGGGTGACTTTTCCTGATCCCAAAGGAATGTGAGTAGAAATTTAGGCAGCCACGTGGCATAGCAATCTCAGGAAACAGATTCACAAATCTTGAAGTTTATTCAGGATATGTTTTAAAGTCCCTTCAACCCCTGACACACTGTGACCCTAAGAGTTTACAGACCGGATACTTCACAATTCATGGAATCCAGGTTTTAAGTTTGTTGTAATTATTCAGTGCAACTGGAAAACCCCACAGAGGACAGGATTAATTTCACTTGCAAGTTTTCCTGGCCAAATACAATCACCATGTGTTTAGATATCATAACAGACTCTTTACATGGCAGGGCCCCTCTGGTTAGAAGAATCTGAGGAATTCTGGCTCTGGAGTTAAGGGTGGGTGGTTATTCTATTATAAAGAATGGTCTCGATGTGGAATCACAACCTTCACAGACAAAAATTCTTTTCCTGTTTCCTCACCAAGTCAGGCGCCAAACAGGTCAGTCTTTTCCTAATTAACCCCTCCCCACACTTATCCACCCTGGTTTACTCTTCTCATCAATGTCAGATAAATAAAACAGTCTAGCAACTGAGGTACAGACTCAACCTACTTATCACTTTTGGTCACACTCTGTTTAATTAAAGTGCTAAGATACTACATAGAAACTTCCTCAAAGTCTAACCAGAGCCTCTAGAAAAGATTCCACAGGGCATGATGGCCTCAGTTCTCTCATGCAAGAAGCAGAAATCTTTGAGTTTGAGGCCATCCTGGTCTACAGTGAGGACCTCCCCATTCCAGACAGACAGACACACACCATAGACTCATACAACCTAACTACCCCTTCAAAAACAAAAACAGCAAGCAAGAAACTTCTAGTTTTATTCTTTTTCTTTTTTAATTGGCGTGTGTTGAATAGAAGCAAGGAGAGAAAGCACAAGGTCTCTTTTCTTTATGTCTTCTTTTTTATCTGTTCATGAGTTTCTCTTTAGTTTTAGTTTTGGAATTCTGCCAGTAGCCATCTCAGTGACTGAAGTAAATACCTGATTTGGTTTTGTCTTGCTGCCCTTATAACTATAACAAAAAAAGCATCTGTACATCTCACATGGCCCACTAGACTTTTTAAGGGAGAAACACAGGGAGCTTCAGAGTACCTCTTCTGATGCTTTCTCCACTCTGAAACCACATTTCAAATTAGCTTTCAGTTAGTTGATTATAGAGCTCAAAGAATTCCCTATACATTTTGACATTCCTAAGAACAGAATTTGGTGTCAGATTTTCCTTCAGTGAACCTAGAAGAAAGCATTGCTAACCTGTATAGTTCCTTCCTACTGTCTTCCTAGCTAGAGTGAGCTGGGTGGAGTCGTTCATGTTCATACCAGTCCCTTTCGAGTTTTGGATATAGTACTGCTTTTGTCTGCCCAAGAATTGAACTGCCAGCCTAGGACAATTTAGAGACATGCTACCTCACCCCCCTTTACCACAACTCAGTGAGTAAAATGCCTTTTCATCCACCTGACAGGTGCTTGCTCTCTCTATCTCAGAGGATTCACTAAAAAGAAGTGGATACAGGGGACTAGTTGGATCTTGTGAATTTTAAATCTACAAAATGCCTTTCATCTTAGCATATCTAGACTTCACAATCCTTATTCAGAGACAAGTGGAAACTCCACAGTATGAAGTCTGAGCCTGTTGGGCATCAGTGACCATAATGCTTTGTGGTTTTGTTACTATAAAGGTAGCTACAGAGTGGCACACAGACCAGCAGAGAACAGTGTGAAATTTATCTTAATGGGAAACAAAGGGTTTTGAAGGTATTTGAGTTCTTGTGTATTCTTGAACTCAAAGGAAAACTTTCCACATGTTAGAGAGGAACTCTCATAACCATTGAAAACCCCTTGCTGCTTGTAGACTTTCCAAAAGACAGTGTTTGATTCCTTATTTAGATTAATGATTAGTTACCAAGACAGAGATGACAACAAAAGCAGGGATGTTTTACAGGTTAGAAAAGACCTGGCAGGAGGCAGGAGAAAGGAAGGTAAGAGAAATCAGAGACGGCTTCATGGAGGGGCATTTACTCATTAGGATATTTATTATTTATTTTTAGGCAGGGTCTCATGTCCAGGCTTGACTAGCTACATAGCTAAGGATAACCTTCAATTTCTGTTCCTCTTGCCTTCACTTCTTGAGAGTATGGACTTAAATGTATATATCACTTTACCTGGTGTATGTGGTGCTAGGGATAAAACCCAGAACCTTGTGCATGCTATACAAGCATTTAACCAACTGAGTTACATTCCCAGCTCATGGGATCTAGAGACACAGAATGGTAAAAACAAGTTATTTCAAGTAAGGAGCTAGAGACAGGACATTCTGCTCTTGAGAAAGTGTTTGCTATGTTAGCCCTAGGCTGCTCCTATCTATTGACAATCTTCCTGCCTCATCTTTAAGTGCTGAGATTACAGTATGCTTTACCATGTCCAGCAAAAACAAAGTTCCCAAAGAAGCAAATTTTAATTCAACATGCTTAAACAAAAGTTTTGTGGAAGGAAAGAAATAATAGAATGGTAAGAACCACAAGCCAAGGACATGCACGGTTTATTTACAAAAGTGTTGCTACAGGATTTGTTAACTGTAAGTCAGGTAGAGTGGCTCATGGCTGCAATACTAACATTCAAGAAGTTGAGACAGGAGGATTAAGATAACCTGAGACTAGGCTGGGCTATAGAATAAGACCTTGTTGAAAGAAGGAAGGCAAGTTAGTTAGTTATTAGACACTGTGTGGAGGCCAGTCAGTGCTTGCTTTGCTGACATCTACCTCCTTCCGTGTCACTTGAAAATCTAAATCCTTAACTTTTGAACCTAGAAGTGGTAAATATACTTGTGTTAAAAAAAGAAAAGAAACAAAGTTAGTACAAATGAGGACAAATGAGGTAAAGGATGGTGAAAAAAACTGGAGAGTCAGATTTGGACTCACTAATTGGGTAGAAAGTAGAGGCTAGAGAGAAAATAAAGATAATACTATACTATTACTCTGGGGTTACCAAGGGCATGGTAGAACTTACAAAACAGTAGGGGGAAGAAGATATTTGATTCATTCCATTTAGAGTATTCAAAGACAACTCATGTGGGGCTGTTTAGAATGGCCCCTCAAACAAGAGATTCCACTTTGGGGTAGAGATATAAAAGCCTTGCACCATGGAACAGTGTGGAGACAGCTGGCTATCTCAGCATGGTTGAATGTAGAGGGAGAAAAGGACAGATGACAGAACTTCAAAAGCCACTTATAGGAGGTGGGAAGGCAAATCCAGAAGGAAATGGATGGGGAGAGAACAATGCCAAGAAAGTCAGCAGGTGCTAGGCATGGGAGCAGACACCTGCAATCTTAGAACCTGGAAGGGTGAGGCAAGAGAACCAAGAGCTTAAGGCTAGCCTCATCCTGGTGTCTCCTGTTTGTGGAGGTATGTGCATGGAGATATGCACGCACACAGGCACCCAGAAGCCAGAGATCAATGCCTTCTTCTATTTTATTATATCTTAAGAATTTAAAATAATTTTTAATGTTAAAAAAAATAATAATATAATAAAAATTATTTCAATTAAACTATTATTAAAAATTATTTTTTAATAATTTCTCACTAAGCCTGGAGTTCATGCACTATAGTAGTCTGGCAGGCCAGTGAGCTCTAGGGACCTACTTGTCTCTAACTGCTCTTCACTCACACCATCATCTCTGGGGTTACAGATAATGAATTAGATAATGTCACCAGATTAGTCTAGTAGGAAGTCAATGAATACTTCTAGGGGAACAGTCTCAGCAGTGACGGTTGCTATGTTAGACAGGAGAGGTTAAGGATAACGGGTGTGTGGAAGGATCTGCTATCCTTCAAGATTCTCTTCTTTGGGCTCCACAGCACAGGATTATCATGATGTCTCTTTTTCAGGCAGTCTTCTTTTGTTTCCTTGAGCTCCCTGCCCTACACCTGTACTACTAAAGTCATATTCTTAAAAAATTATTTATGGGACAGGCAGTGGTGGTTCACACCTTTAACAGCAGCACTTGGCAGAGGCAGAGAGGCAGGAGAGGCAGGAGAGGCAGAGAGAGGCAGAGAGAGGCAGAGAGAGGCAGAGAGAGGCAGAGAGAGGCAGAGAGAGGCAGAGACAGAGGCAGGTAGATGGCTGAGTTGGAGGCTAGCCAGGTCTACAGAGTGAGTACTGGGATAGCCAGGGCTATACAGAAAAACTCTATCTCAAAAAAAAAAAATAAAAAAAAATAAAATAAAATAAAAAATTATTAGCTGGGTGTGGTAGCGCATGCCTGTAATCCCAGCACTCAGGAAGCAGAGGCAGGGGGATCTCTGAGTTCCAGGACAGCCAGTATTACAGAGAAACCCCGTCTCAGACACAAAACAAAGCATTGTATGTGTATAACTGTTTTGTCTGTATGTGTGCATGCCTGGTGCCTGTGGAAGTCAGAAGGTACCAGATCACCTAGAATTGATCATGAACACGAGTTACTACATGGATTCTGGAACTGAACCTGGGTCCTTTGCATAAATAAGAAATGATCTTAAGTACTGAGACATCTCTTTAGTCCCCTGAGGTTGTATTGATTTTCTTTTCTTTTTTAAACAATGCTGTTGAAGCAGGACCTTACATATAACTAGGCTCATGTCTTATAACTGAGCTATACCTCTTGCTCAAAGTTGTATTTTTAATTCTTTTTATTTGTTAAATAAATATTTATTGGGACCTACTTTGCCCCAGACTAGCTAGAAACTGAGATATCTTAATGAGACATGGTCAGGCACTTATATCCTAGTAGCTGAGAGAGACATTCACTTCAGCTATATAAGGACTCTGAACAAAAAAAAAGCAAACCAAGCTATAAACACATGAGTCAGGGGGTTCTGACCTAGCCTGCAAGTTTAGGGGAAGCTTTGCTGAGAACATCATACAATGGCTTAGGGACTGAAAATTGGTTTTTGGTTTCAAGGTGGCATGACTATCACAAAGTTGCTTTTATGGGCCAAATCACTAAACAACCTTACTGCAGGTGTCCCCTCTCAAATATGAGAAAATCAGGTAGAACAATTCTGAGATTTTTGTAAATAATTTCTTTGATTTTGTTACCTGGTGTCTGTGGGGAATCACACATAGAGCCATGTGCACACCTGTAAGTGTGATACCATTGAGTTCCATCCCTAGTCCTTACTCAAGTAATCCTCATCACTGATCTCAAATGAACAAATACACAACTCAGGTTTGAGGTTCAAGAACTAGACCTAGGGGCCTGCCACATGGCTCAGTGGATAAAGGTGCTTGTCACCAAGGGCAATGACTTGAGAACAATTTCTGGAACCCAAATGGTAGAAGGAAAGAATTGACCCTTACAGGTTGTCTGACCTCTACAAGTACTAGGCTGCCCCTCCTCTCCTGCATCTTCTCTCTTTGGAAAGAAGGAGGGAGGGAGGGAGGGAAGGAGGAAGCTAAGGAAGAAGGAAGGAAGGAAGGGAGGAAGGAAGGAAGGAAGGAAGGGAGGAAGGAAGGAAGAGCTCATCTTTTGGGAATTAACTGTAAAATGTCAGATCTTAGATGGTTTGCTTGAATGACACATGAATTCAAGTAGGATCAACCTTCCTTAAAGTCATACCTTCTTCCTTTGGATCATATATGCACACATTAGACCATATTAGAAGCTTCTGTTTCTAATAAATGAAGATTTCTTATAAAAACATCTCAGTCTAGGATGAGAAAGAAGAGAGTTGAATTATATATTTTTTTAAAAAAATAGTTGTCTCTAAAACAAAGCTGGTGGTTTTTCCTTTTACACTTTGATGTTTTAATTAAAGGCTAATTAAAATTAAGACTTGTCTCTCTTAAAGATGCTGACTCAGTAGTTGTCATTCACTATATGGCAACTGAGGAAGATAATGTGGTGTATGATGAAAGCTAAAGTTAATTAGGCCAAGGACTCTGAGATCCTTAAAGCTGATCTGATGAGCAACTGAGTGGCTAGGGAAGTCACTGAGCTGGTGATGTGTTCTGGCTAATTCTGATTAATGATTTGAAAATAATATCAACTTATAGAGCACAAAAGCTAAAGTCAAAATGGTCTTAGGAAACTTGCTGGCTATGAGCTTGTACAAAAATAAAGTATGTGTACAAGTATGTGTTGTATTAAGTTGTATTAAGGTACCATGGCCTAAATCTTTAATTTGCCTAGGTATTGCTACTCTATGGCTACAAATAAGCCCTATACACAGTCCCTACAAAAACTGTTCATGAAGTCTGCCTGTTCATCAGTTAGTTTTATTAGCACCATAAACTAATTTTTCTTTTCAATCTTTCTTTCTTTCTCATCCCTCTCCCTCTCGAGATAAAGGGCTGGGCTGGAGATGGCTCAAAGGTTGAGAGCATTGACTGCTCTTTCAGAGGTCCTGAGTTCAGTTCTCAGAAACTACATGGTGACTTATGACCATCTATAATGAGATCTGGTGCCCTCTTCTGGTGTGTAGGCATATATGTAGGCAGAATACTGTATAATAAACAGATAAATCTTAAAAATAAAAAAGAAGAGCTAATGACATCTAATGCTTGGCTTTATGCCAAATCTAGAAAATGACCATTTCTAGACACAAAGAAGCAAAGCTGTTTGTTTTTAAATTCAATGTAGCTCAGGCTCACCTTGACCTCAGCTTCCTATGATGCCTCTCCACCTCCCAAGTGTTACGATTACAAGTATGTGTCACCAGGCCCAGTTTAGGCAGTGTTGGGCGTTGAACATAAGGTTTTATGCATGCTAGGCAAGTAAGTAAACAAAAACTCCCAGTTACTGAACAACTTCTTAGTAAAAAGATTTACAATAGTCTGCTTGACATGGTGGCTCATACCTGCAATTCCAGTCCCCACAAGATAAAGAGGGTATACAGAACCTCTTTCAAAAAAAAGAAAAAAAATGGAGGATGGAAGCTGGCTCAAATAAATCCCAAGACCAACATGAAAGAGAGAACTAATTACTGCAAGTTGTCCCTCACAAGAATACTGTGGCACATGTGAATCCACACATAGCCACATAAAAGAAACAGAATCTAAAATGAGGAGGAGCTGGCAGCAGCTGCAGGTGTGGTAGTATCCATATTTCTTCCTAGTACCAATGAGGCAGAGACAGGCAGATCTTGGTTTGAAGGCAGCCTAGTTTACTAAGTGAGTTCCAGGACAGCCAGTATTACCTAATAAGACCCTCTCTAAAAGATTTCACAATATTCCAATATGTATTTCTGGGTAAACCTTTTTCTCCCTTTAGGTTCTTCCTTCCTTCCTTTTTTTTTTTTTTTTTTTTTTTTTTGGAAACAGGATCACTCTCTATAGTTCTGGGTGTCTTAAAACTCTCTATGTAGACCAAGCTTGGCCTTGAAGTTACAGACAGTCACCTGCCTCTGCCTCTCAAGTACTGAGATTAAAGACCTGTACTACCATGTGTAGAAAAACTGCTTTTAAAAAACGATATTAATATTAGCCTATTTTTTCTATAAAATTTCATTAATTCTCATCAGATCTTCAAAAGAATGTTTTGTTGTTCACATTTTATTGCCAAAGTAATTTTCTTCAAGGTCACTCACCTTGTAAATGATAACAGGATTTAAAGTTGCATATCTCTGACTTCAATGTGGATACGACACCCCCCCCCCCACTACATAGGACTAAATTAACTCTGAAGACTCTCATTAATTGGCAATTAATTATACAAATAATAACAACTATAAAGTGATCAGTAACTACACAAGACTTTGAGAACCTGGCTTTCTTAAAGTGTATATGGAATAGCAATTTTTCCCCCTTCTTTTTGCTGTTTTGTTAGTACTGAAATGAGATCACAAGCTAACCAACAGAAAAGAAAGGAAACAAGTGTAAGACTTAAAAGACTCGAGTCTTGCAGAGTAGACAGCATATTGGTTGTGTGTGTTTTGAGATATGGTCTCATATACAGCCCACACTGGCCACAAATTCACAGTTCTCTTTCCTCAGCATCCTGAATACAAGAATTACAGGTGCATGCCACCATCCCCAGACACCATTTTAAATCCTAGAGACTCACGTGGCTTATGAGAATAAAGAACATCCACCTAATCAGTTAAATATTCACTTCTATTCAAGTGAAAGGCCTAAAAAGCTTTGTTGGAAAAATAATATAATCACAAGGTATCTAAATTTGGTATTAGTTAATAAGACCAAATGAGTTACAGTGAGTTAAGTGATTTAAATGATCAAGAGGAGTAAGTTGGAGAGGCCAGGAATACTTTATAATAAGATGGGACTTGAGCTATGCCTTCAAATGAAGAGTAGAAATATAATAGTTCAGATGTATTAGGTATGACTCAGGTAAATAATTGGAGTGCAGGGCTAGAAAAACAGTGGAGGTCTCAAGTACTTAGTCAAAGACTGAAGAAAAAGACTCAAGACTGGGACAAATAAATAGATCAGTTTTGAAGGATGCCACCACTTAATTCATCAGGTCAGCTGGCTCATGCATTAATTTGGAAGAATAAGAAGCACTGCCAAAACCAGGCTGAAGACAGATGCTCAGGAAACTGACCTTGGAAACCCTTGTTTTAGAAGGCTACAGAACAATTTATGTCTCCCTTCTCTGTGGGAACCTTGTGCATACTCAGACTGTCCAACTGCACCAGCTCCTGTTCTCCTAACAGATTCTCCTAACAGAGAATCCTTTGTTCCAACGATCCAGTTTGATAAAATGACACAGAGGCCAGCACTCCCATCTGGTGCAGGGGCTGATGCCATTCCACAACACACCCTACAGGAAGTAGCTTGAGATACACAGCTGATTGATGTCCACAGCAGTAACTTTGTGGCAGGGTGGGGCAGGGACTGGTGAAGCACAAGAAAATTCTTTAGCCACTGAGTCAGATAAGTCCCAAAGTTTCTGACCTTCGAAATCCTCAAGGAAACAACCCTATTTCATAACTATTTTTTCAAAAATGCTGAGAGGAGCCACATGAACTTCTCTATGCAGTGTCCCCAAATGGTTTCATCAGCTAATTCAAACATAATGTGGAATCTGAAGGAAGGTAAAGAAAACCCAATTGCTATCTTTCTAAAAGAGGGTTGTGTAACTTTCATTGTAAGGGATTTTTCTGTGTATTTTAGCATAGTCAGTAGCAACCACTAGTTACTATTAGCAGTGCCCCTATCAATGACAACATTCAGAACACAAGAGATAGGTATACAAATATCTGCGAGTTTGAGGCTAGGCAGGGCTACTCAGTCAGATCCTATCTATAAAAAGAAAAGACAAGGAAAAAAAGAACAGAACAGAACAGAACAGAACAGAATGGAACGGAACAGAACAATGTCTTTGGACACTGCTAACTGTCTCCAAAAAGCAAAAATGCTCTGTGTAAGAACCAGGGCATAGTATGAATTTTACATCAAACTCACCTTTTAGTTCCATATAAAAGTTTATTTGTATGTTGCTTGGGTAGGTTATTTTTAAGTATTTTAAAATTTTTTCTATAAGTCCCTGTGTGAGTTTGTACTCAGATGTACAAACTCACACAGGGACTTATATACAGCCTCTCAGAAGCCAGAGGCTCTCCTGGGTCAGCAGTTGGTTACCAGTGGTGTTGAGCACTGGGGGTGCTGGGAATTGAACTTATGTTCTCTGAAAGACAGAAAGCTCCTAACTACTGAGTCTCTCTCCAACTCCATTGAGAAAATTTGTTTTGGTTTGTTTTTTCTCCTAAACTCAACCTGCCAGAGGGTTTCTCTATGTAGCCCTGGCTGGCCTAAAAACTCATTCTGTAGACCAGGCTGTCCTCCAACTCCCAGAGATCTACCTGCCTCTGACTCCCAAGTGCTAGGATTAAAGGTTTGTGACACTATGCCCAGCTAAGTAACATTATTCTTATGTTCAGGTACAACAATGGTGGCAGGAAAATCTTGTGAGGGCCTCTGGTGTGTTTCCCATGAATCTTGTACCATCCTTGAGAAGGACAGATTGTGTTGAAGTCTTAAGGAAGGTAAGAGGAAGCATATTCTTCTCATGGCTAGGTTTTCCAACTTAGGACAACTGAGACTTGGAAAATATCCGTTTGGCAGGAGACAGTCCTTTTTGGCAGTTCTGCCTTTGGGCAGTGCCCTGACTGGATTGCCTGCAGGGCTAACTTTTTTCTTGGCAAAGAGGTCAACTGTACTACCTGCCAGGTCAGAGCTGCTCTATGTCCCCACAAGTTCATGACTTACTACAAATGCATAGTCACCTAGCTTCAAATTGCCCAGGTCTTCCCATGTTGTCCAGGCTGGCCTTGAACTCCTGCCTTCAAGGAGCCCACCTGCGGGCTGTAAAGATGGCTTATTGGTTAAGAGCACTGACTGCTCTTCCAGAGGTCCTGAGTTCAATTCCCAGCAATTACATGGAGGCTCACAACCATCTGCAATGGGATCTGATGCCCTCTTCTGATGTCTAAAGACAATGACAGTGTACTCATATACATAAAATAAATAAATCTTAAAAAAAAAAAAAAAAAAGGAGCCCACCTGCTTCAGCCTCCTCAGCAGCCAGGATATAGGCACACACCACTGCACCGGGCTCCAGTGTAATTTTTAAGGGTCCAAACTAAGTCTGAGACCACTTGTACTCACTCTAACACATAGCAATGAACTGTCTAATGCTGCATGGATGTGATGAGCTCCATCATCCATGTTCAATAATAAAACTCATTTAACAATAAACACAATTTTTGCATAGGTTGTATTCTGGGTTTTTTTTTTTTTTTTGGGAAATAGATTTTTCTTTCTTTTTATACAAAAGTGTATGATGACTTGTAGTTGAGAATGCTAGGTATTGATATTGTATGTAAAGAATAAGCTCAAATCAAAGTGCTCAGTCCTTTTCTTTGGTTGATGATATATTTGTTGCTTAAAAATCTTTTTGCTATCAAAAGTGAGATCTATAAGCATTTATTTATTTATTTTTTGGTTTTTCAAGACAGGGTTTCTCTGTATAGCCCTGGCTGTCCTGGAACTCACTTTGTACACCAGGCTGGCCTCAAACTCAGAAATCTGCCTGCCTCTGCCTCCCAAGTGCTAGGATTAAAGGCATGAGCCACCACTGCCTGGCCAGCAGGCATTTCTTGATGACATTCTATTCAACATTTCCTGAGGCACTAGGCTTCTTAGGAAAATGTAATGGGTAGAAGCCTCAGATTCTGTCAAGGATGCTTACACTTAAAATACTAATCGGCAATACTTTTTAAGTGATTTTTATTAGCTTTTAATTCTTAAGATTATAATATAATTAGATCATTTCCTATCTCCAACCCCTCCCATGTTAGCTTTGCTCTTTCAAATTCATGGCCTCTTTATCTTTAGTAGTTTTTACTTGTATATGTGTGTGGCTACACACACACACACACACACACACACACACACACACACACGCAGATACATAGGCATACATACAGAAACACACATACACATTCATTGTTAAATATATAAATACAACCTGCCTCAGTCTTTAAAATGTTACTTGTGTATGTGTTTTCAGGGCTGACCATTTAATATTGGGTCACCAATTAGGGAAGACTATTTCTCTTTCTCTCAGTATTCCTTAGTTGTCTGTAGTTCTTTGTCTGGGGGCAATACTTTAAAAAGAGAACTAGAAAAAGTTTGACATAATGCAAAAAGTTTCTTTGCCTCCTCCCCATTCAGTTGGTAGTGGGGGTGGAGAGGATTATCACAGTGCATTGGAATTCTAGGGGGTGAGGCAGTGGAGGGTAGACACATAAGGGTTACAAATACCAGCAGCCAAATTTTGGGTTGGCTCCAGAGAACAACTGACATTCTGTAATCTCCCCTTAAAGGCACAGGACAAGGAAGCTCCCTGAAGTATTTCTACACAGGAAGTTTCTCTTCTCTTTGGAAATGCATCATCAGCTAAACACCTGCATCAACCACTGTTTGTATACAAGTCTCCTATGCCAGGGAAAGTGTCCAGGACATTCTTCAACAAGATATAGATTATCACCAGAGAAACAAAGGCTCCAGAGATGGTCTAAAGACAGGCTCATTTAAAAGCAGTGCTGCTAATACACACACACACACACACAGTCATACTCAGATTAGCAGGACACTGCCTGTAATACAACACTTAACTCAAACAGCTTGTACCTATCCCAAACGTGGCAATGTTCTCCCAGAGCAGAAGTTTTACAAGAGGCCACCGCTGCCTCCAGGAGACCTCTGGGAATATCAGGAGATACTGGTTCTTACAACTGGGAAGTTACTCCTGCTAGTACACACAGGTCCGTGATGCTGCTCAACACCCTCCAATTAACAAGACAGCTCCCCACAATAAGAAACAACTGAGCTTAAAATGTTAACAAGCTGAAGGTGAGAAAGCCAATTTAAGGTATTTTCCTTTGGACCCCAGCTGCCACTGGAGTAGCCTGTTGAGAAAAATAAAAATAAAAACAAAAACAAACCCAAAAATCAAAATAGGTCAAGGTTCAGTTATCACTAGGCCAGGGAGGATGCATGAGGGTGGAGTATACCTCCTGCTGGTTGCTTTAAAAGGGGTATCTACAACTCCATCAACAGACAGGTTTTTCCTGCCTTCTCTCCTAAGGCAGGTAGAGAATTCTGACCTCATTTGCCTTATCACTAGTGACTCATTCACAGGCAGGTGTAATAACTGCCAAACCTTGGATGGGCTGATAATGCCTTTGTACTATGGTGAAAGGAATGAAGAAGTATCTGTGCAAATTGGCAGTCTTTCAGCACCACACTGGATCCATCACCCAAGGGTTTTCATCTGTGCACTTAAGACCTTGGTTACCCGAGGGGGCAGGAACCAAAAGACTGTAAAGAGCTCTTGCTCTGCTTTGCTAGAAGGCTACCCAACTCTGTCAGAGAAGCTGCAAGTATCACTGACCCTAAACTCTGCTCAGCTTGTGTCAGGACAGTAGTTCTCAACCTGTGGGTTGCAACTCCTTTGTGGGGGTCAAAGGACCCTTTCACAAGGGCCACATAGCAGATATCTACATTATGATTCACAACAGTGACAACATTATAGTTATGAAGTAGAAAGAAAATAATTTTAGGGTTGGGGGTCACCACAGCATGAGGAGTTGTATTAAAGGGTCGCAGCATTAGGAAGGTTAAGAACCACTGAGTTAGGAGAACAGTGCTAGGAAGTCTGCTGCTGTACCTCCATCCCATTAGCCAGACTCTAAAAGAAGAAGAAAGAAAGAGTCTGGGGGCTGGTGATGTAGTTTATTAGGTGAACTACTTGCCAAAAGCCTTGGTCCCAAAGGCTTGGTCCCAAAGCCTACCCAAAGCCCTGGTCCCATTCTCTAGCACTCCATAAAGGGAGGCATGGAAGCCTGTAATCCCAGCACTTGAGATAGGGCCAGGAGTCAAGCATGACTGTTGTTGGGGGAACAGGAGTGCAAAAGAGAGGTGGAATTAAGAAATGATCTCAATGTTTGACAAAATCTACAGACACCCCCCCCCCCCCCCAGCTTACTCTTCTCAGGAAGGTCACACTAGGGGAATTCTTTGGCTCAAGTTTCACTGCTACAAACAAAGGTCCCTCCTTTTTTATTAGACATACACAATTCCTTTTCCTCAGAAACAGAATTTCCTGAAAAGATTAGCTAATATCTTCTCCTCATATTTTCTGAAAACATGCTCCACAGTCATGATTTCTGGAAAAGCCTCTTCCTTCCTATTTCCCACAGAAAGTAACACAGAGAAGGAGCCCTGGTGAACGTCCGTCCCAATGCAAAATGGCTAAGGACTTTACCTGCTTAGAATGGAACGGCCTCTTCTCTAGGTGTATAACTGATACTCACTAGCCAATCAGATTCTACAAATTCTGTGGAGGTGGTGAAAGGAAAACCTTCCCTAGGAAGAGTAACTTTTAGTTTCCCCACAGACTAACTGTAACTCTATGGTTTATCAGTACTGCAGTCCTAAGTCAGCCTGGAGGAGCTCCATAGAGTGGACAATCTGCCCCTTCCTCAGAGTTAGTCAGGTCAAAGCATGGTCTGTGGCTGCTTCACAAATTCTTATCTTTTCTTAGATTCTGTGCTAAAGTGTGATCCTATTAAAAACAGAAAACTTTAAGCTAAAATGCCCCTTAATATTTATGTTCATTTGATTTTTCTTAATAAAAATGCTTTGCATCTGAAAGCTGAGTCATGCTTTATCACTCTGGTCTGATGCTGGAGCAAGGGAAGGTTAGTTGATTGTTGACCTACAGCACATCAATCCAGACACTCAACACTTACTCCCATCATGAACATGACTCGGTTCTTAGAATGGGTCCAGAAGATCTCCACACCCCCCCACCCCCCCCCACCCCCCCCCCACCCCCCCCACCCCCCCGACCCATGAGACACGGGAGGAGACAAACGGGATTCGAACGCGCGGGTAGAGAGAGCACAGAGGGCCCGCACCCTCTGCAGGCCAGCGCCTTACGCGTTCGCTGCCAGAAGACCTTTATGCAACTCCTAGAGGGCTGGGCAACTGACTGAAAGTTTGCCTCTCATTGTTTTCATTTCCCAAGACTGCAGCCAAGAGACTGTCCCTCCCTCCTGACCCAAGTCCTCTGCTGGGAGGAGGCCAAAAAAAGGAAAAAAAAAAAAAAAAAAAAAAAAAAAAAAAAAAAAAAAAAAAAAAAAAAGCCTCCCTATTAGGAAATTTAGTGAACAGGATTCTGACTTAACCATCAACCTTGAGAAAGCGTAGGAGGTATGACCATTTTATAGTAAGTACATATTGACTTCCCCTTCACTTCTGGGCTTGCCTTGTCAACATCCACAGCCTGTAGATAAACACCTGCCAGAACCCAGCTGACTGATTTCAGCCTTTATAACCATACTATTGGGTGGTAGGAGCTTATTCTTAGAACACAACGAAGCTAGCTGGTGACAGCTAAGTAGCTACCGAACTCCGAGCATTCTGAGGGAACTAACACTCTAGACATAAAGCTCACCCAGTGATTCTTCCAGCTTCATCAAAATCCAGAACATCTCTCTAAACCAGCAGTTCTCACTCTGTGAACTCCTTGGGGTGTCCAAATGACCCTTTTACAGGGGTTGCCTAGGACCATCTACATATCAGATATTTACCTCATAATTCGTAACAGTGACAAAATTACAGTTACAAAGTAGCAACAAAAATAATTTTATGGTTGGCAGGGGGGGGCGTCACCACATATGAAGAACTTTATTAAGAGGTTGCAGCATTAAGAAGGTTGAGAATCAGTGTTCTAAACCAAGAGAAAAAAGACTTATCAAATCCAAACATAGCTTATCCCCTCTATGGGCTCCTTTTGACATTAAACGCGTGTTTAATGCTTTTTGCTTGCTTTTGAAAAAAGGTCTGACTTATATAGGCCAGACTGGCCTTGAACTCATGATCTCCCAACCATAGCTCCTATGTGCTATGATTACAGTCATGTGCCACCGAGCCTGACTAACACAATTTTCACAGGCTTGTTTACCTCATTTTCTAACTCACTGAAGATTGGACTGCTACAGGTAGACCCAGCACTGCTATTAAGGGGACAGCAGAAGTGCACTGGTGACCTTTGGGGAATGGTTTCAGAACCTCATGCTTACCCAGATTCACACATTCTCAAGTCCACTTTAAAAAGTCACATAGTAATTGCATCTTCTCATCTACTTTAAATCATATCTAGGTCACTCATAATACCTAATGCAATATAGATACTTGTTAAGCTATGTTGTTTTGAAATTTTTATTATTTTTAATTGTTATATTGTGATTTTCTACTCTGGGTTTTTTCTAAAATAATTTTCAACATGTAGTTAATTGAACCCATCTATACAGAGATAAAAATGTAATTCCTAACATAATGGTAGTGGGGAAAAACTCAAAAATTATCTCCTTACTATGTATCTATATAAATAGCCAATCTAACTGGTATAACACTATAGAAACTACAAAAAAGCACTTTTTTGCCTATTCTATGATTAGTCCTCTACTGAAGGTTGAGTCTTATCAAAGGGATATAACACTGTAGACTGAGGTGCAGCTAAGGGACCGCTGCACATAATGGCTTCTGCACATAATGGCTTCCTATTGCAGATCTAGCATGGACAGGGTCAACCTTATCAGCTAGCTCGGTGAGTATACAGAGTACATCGGCCATTTGTTTCTTGATGTCAGTGATCTCTTGTGATTTGGATGAAATAAGACTTGTTAAAGTGTTTATGGTCTTAGTAAGGTTGAAGACCTACAGGCTGAGGCTATCAACTGATGTGGCCAAATTCAACACTAAGGATCCGAGTTGAGAAATATCAACTTGTGGTTGAACGACTCATCATCGGTTGTTTGTGATCAGTATAAGTAATTCTCCTTGCCTGCCTGGCAAGGTTGCTCAACAACCCTGTTCCAGCCTGGTCTACAGAGTGAGTTCTAGGACAGCCAGGACTACACAGAGAAACCCTGTCTCGAAAAACCAAAAACCAAACAAACAAAAAAACCAAAAACCAAAACAACAACAACAACAACAACAACAACAACAACAACAACAACAAAAACCCAATCCTGTTCCAGAATAGATGTTCTTGGACTAGATCCTCTACGGATATCAATAGTACCTTTGCAGAGAACCTTCTGATTGGAGACCTCAACCAAGTCTGGGTTTTCCTCTCTTTGATTGGGACTGGCTATTTGTTAACACAGTAGAACCTCAGTAACTCTACCAAGCAGAGAACCTTGTCTGGATTCATTGATGCTTTTTATAGCATGGCTCCACAAATAAGCACCTTAACAGGTACTCAAACTACAGTGATTCAGGAACATTTACTATAAAATAGTCCTGTCTCTTGAATCCTCAAAAATACCACTGTAAGAGAACAGTATCTTCTTTCTAATGTTAACTTGCACCCTTTAGGAAAAATGTACACATAATACATTGTTGAAAAAATGAGGCAGGTTGGGGTTACAGCCCAGCAGAATACTTGCCTAGCAAGTGGGAAGCCCAATATATATCTATGTAAAAAAATTTAAAATAATTCCTTCACAAACTAGGACCTGTTGAGATAAAACTGTTTTGGAGCCTATAGGAATAAACCTGAGTTTTCTAAACAAAAATCATTTATCTAGTTAGATGGATAATTTTAAGTAACTCAGATCTTGGTAAACTGGAAAAAATGGATGCATACTTATACAAGTTTCTGCCTGCAAGACCTTTGGGGAAAAAAAAAAAGGAAACATAAACATATAAGCTAACACAGGACAGGTAACATTGCCAATGAAACAGAGGTATATATGTCATGAATTTTCTCTAACTACCAAGACACTCAAATATGATGATCTTTTGTAGCTACAAATTACACTATCTCCAAATGTGGCTTTTGCCATATCACACTGGAATCTGGTCTATAATGTTATAACCTCCCAGGATTAGTGTACCTCTGCTTTAGTGCCAGTAACCCCTTACTCCTTTTTGCAATAAGGTCTTACTATATAGGCTGTATGAGAACTTGCAGTGCTAAGACCTGAGACTATAGGTGTGAGCTACCATGCCCTCACTTTATAGTCTCATAAGGAGTATTATCTGTGGAAATAATTAGCATTGGTGATAGAATGTAGTACAACATATATTATAGCAAACCTACTCCATGTGCCACGAAGGGTATACCAGCAGAGTGAGGAGGCATTTGGGGCATTTGCAACTACAGCAACTCTTGAGCACAGGCTCACAGTGGGAGACAAGACCCAATACATAAGCACTTGACCAGCAAACCAATACTTTGAAGTCTAGCCATTTGATCACTTCCTATTGTTTTGATTTAGATTCACAAAAACCAGAAAATGTAACTATGGTAAAGGACTAAACATTTTGCAATTAAGACTTCCCAAATTCCTATAGGCAAGGAATTTGTACTTGAGGGGGGTCTTAGGAGTCAAAAGCCTGCTCCTTGCAAATCAGAAATTTCTTTGAGTCAATGTTTCACTTAATAATTTATGAAAATCTTACATTGTTTCATTATATATCAATAAAGTTTCTCTGAAATGTGCACAGAATTAACATTTTAGGAGAAGGCTTACAGCTCAGTCTCAGAAAAAGGACCATGAACACTTTCACTGCAGTTACCAAATCCGTTCATTTGAAAGTTTAAGAAATCATGAAGAGATTCTTAGACTAAGAGACAAGGCTTTCTATCATATCCTTAATTGGCTATAAAGACAGAAGGAAATCACAATAAAAAAATGTTCAAAACCATCGTCTTAGAAATCTAAAAAGACTCATTGGAGAGATGGCTTAGTACGGACTACTCTTCCAGAGGTCCTGAGTTCAATTCCCAGAACTCTAAGAGACTCTTAGACTCTATGCACTGTGTTTTGGTGGTAATGGAAGGAAGAGTTAGAAACCAGACCCAAGTGAAAAAGACGAACTCTCAATTGATATCTAAAATTTAAGCATTATCGAGAGAAAGGAAATTAAAAAAAGGAGGGCAAAACTTACTTTAAAATCTGCTAGCTGCTGGTTGATGACATCCACTTCAGTCCCCACAATCCACTGAAGTGCTTCTCCCTCCTCTGCAGCTGTGGCGGCATCATTGAGTGCTTTCAGTTTCCTATAGAAGTCCTCTACCCGGTCCAGTGTCAGCTCTAGCTGCTCCTGGCGAGCTTTCCCTCGCTCTGTCAGTTTACCACACTGCTTGTTAAGGGCTTCTAGCTCCCTCTTGAGACCCAGTAAGTCTAAAGTACCCTCTTCCTCCAACATTTTTCGACACTCTGCTTCAGAGTCCTCTATGTCAAACCTGAGGGCTTGGATTTTGTTAAGGAATAATCGTACATCCTCAATTTGTGACTGGAGGCTATCTGTGTCTCTACCAATGGCTCCCATGCCATCTAGCTCATCATCCAAGTCAGCCAATTGAGAAAACATTTCTCGGACTCGACAGTGGAACTGCCCAATCCCCTCTAGCTTGTTTTCCATGGTCAAGCAGCTACTATTCACTCTTTGCTTCACTTCAAAAAACTCCTGCTGTGCAACTTCTGCTTGATGCACAAGTGGGGAAGCATCAGATCCATCTGGAGCGTCTTCTACAAGTCCCTGAGTGAAGTTCCTCAGGTAGTCAACCTGAGGTTCCAAGGCCTGCAGTACTTCTTGCTGAGCCTTTAGCTTCTCCAGATTCTTGTTACTACAGGCTTGAGAGCCCAGGGCATCAAAGATTTCAAGCTGGTGTTTGGCTCCTTCAACTTTCTTTTCAATATTCTTAAAGCTTTCCTGGAACTCCTTGAGCCTCTGAGTCATTTCTTCTAGAGAGCCCGTTTTAGCCTGTAGCTCCTCGGTAATGGCATCCATGTTCTGGTTGAGTCCAGCCTTCTCATCTCGGATCTCATCTTCATCTATTTCTGAAGAATTGATCAGAATGTCAGCAGCACTATTCAGTATTTCCAGCAGGGAGCGGCGCTTCTCTGCCTCACTAAGCATAGCCTTTGACCTTAAGAGGCTGGACTCCAGTTGCACTGGATCCAGGGTAACCTGCAACTCAGACATCTTGGACTTGCAATCTTCTATCCAGGGAACAAGGTCTTCCACATGCCACTGATACTTCTGAGCTTTCTGCAGACAGTCCTTGAGCCTAGACTGTCTGTCTGCAGTTTTTTTACTAAGATCTTCCCAGTGGCTTTTGAGTTCAACCAGTTGGTTTTGTAAAGTCTTTTTCTCTTCTCCAGGAGGCACAGAAAGCAGCAGAGACTCTCCCTCAGCCACAATCACTTCATAGGAACCACTGTGTTGATTAAGGTTCTTCTGAAACTCTTCATTTTCTTGTAGCTGAGATTGGAGCCGTTCCAATTTTGCAGAAATCGGGCAGTTTTTTGCTTGCTGGCTTTGTTTTTCATCTAACCAGGTCCTCAGCTCATCAAACATTTGCTGGAATTGCTGGGTGCTGGCAAGAGCTGCCTGGAGTCTATTCATGCGATCAGCTGACATAAGAAAATGAAATTAAAATCAATCAAGCCTGAACATGGGATTTAAAATGTTTGCTAATAGTGTCTGGTCTAATCTTAAGAATAAGAAACAAGTAATACTTGAGAATCTGCCATAAAAATAAGAACAAAACCAGGTTCATACTATATACATTGTATCTGACTCAATCCTTTGATCAACCATGTAACATGACCTGACACATTTAAGTCAATAAAAACTGAAAGTGGGGCTAGAGAGATGGCTCAGTGGTTAAAAGCAGTGGCTGCTCTTCCAGAGGACTCAGGTTACCCAGTGACCATATGACAACTCAAGACTATCTGTAACTCCAGCTTCAGGGGAGTTCCAGTTCCACCCTCTCCTCACACAGACATACATGCAGGTAAAACACCAATGCATAGGAAATAAAAATAAAAAAATAATCAAACCTACCAAACAAATAAACAAAAAACCCTGAAAGCCATATCATTTCCAGAAGAGGAACAAATTTATTACAAATTTTTTTTGTTAAAAAAAAAGGTGGGGGTGCGGGGGGAGGGGGGTAGGTATGATGGCACATGCCTTTAATCCCAGAACTCCAGAGGTAGAGGCAGGCTGATCTCTGTGAGTTCAAGGCCAGCCTGATCTACAAATTAAGTTCTAGGAAAACCAGGGCTGTTACACACACACAAAAAAACCCTATCTCAAAAAATCAAAACAACAACAAAACCCAAAACAAAACAAAACCAGAGAGATGGCTGAGCAGTTAGGAGCACTGAGTACTACTACTCTTAGAGAGAGAGAACCAACCCATGTTTGCTTTCTAGCACCAACATGGCACCTCCCAAGTCTTTGTAACTCTCTTCCCAAGGGATTAGATACCCTCTCCTTGGCCTCTGAAGATACTACATGTAAGCAAATGATAAAAATTTTTAACAATCTTAAAATTTCCAAAATACACTCTAATTTTGCAATCATGGGGTTGGGGATATGCATGCGCATTGGCAACATAGAAAAAGCAAGGGCTATGGTTCACAGTGCCTGTAACTGCACCCCATCGATATGTCCAGAGGTGCATGTCTGCAGGCTAGCTGTGAAGCCCCATACACTCCAACGTTTACTGTGTAATAACCACTTAATTCCCAGTGTCACTGGAAGGAAGGATAAGTGAACCTTATGCTAGCCCCAAGAAGCTCTGGAATGGTCATTCTAGATGCTTGGCCTGCCTAGCCATTCCTTTTGTTGTTATCCTCACTTCAGCTCACCTGCAAGGTCTTCTAAGCCTTGGAGCGGCAGGGCGACTGTCTCCAAACGCTTCTTCAGCTCATCCTTGAGGTACTGCTCACCAATGAGCAGTGAGAGTTCTTGGCACAGTGTCTGAGCCTCCTTAATCTCGTTGTCTAATTGTCCCAAGTCAGACCGAATCTCACTGGTCTCCTCGAGCTGCTGCTTTACAGCATCAGGTTGGGTGCTGATGGCTGACTGGCCACTCAGTCGCTGTCCGACCGCCTTCACCTTTTCTGACAAGTCCTGGAGCAGGTCTTGATATTGGGTACTTTTAACAATAGCTTGGTCAATTTGGCTGGAACGGGAGTTAAGCTTGTCAGTGAGCTCAACCCACTTCTGACTGATGCTTTGCAGATCTTTGTGTACTTGGTTGGCAGATGGAGACACATCTCCAGGACCCGTTAGGATACCCTGAGCTGCCTCGTTCAGCTGCTCATGCTGCTGCCTTCGTGCTTCAAATTCCTTCAGCATAAACTGGAACAGAAATAACACAGAGATGTTTAGACAGAGAAAAGACATCTAAAAGCAGTGTCAAAACAAAAACTGAGTTTGGACTGTGCCAGCCCATTTTGAAAATAAGCCAGAAAACTCTAGGGACCAGATTACTAAGATAATGTAGCACTATCTTTAAGAATTGCTTAATACAACTTTATTTTGAAAGAATCACTGATTCTATTTTTCTCCTGTAGTTTTTCTACTTTCATTTTAGTATTGGTTACTATGGTCATCGTAGACTGAGAAAATGGGCTAAACTTCAGCAGGCACTTCACATCGGTCCTCTGAAACAGTTTACACACTGCTCCCTGTGTTCATCAGAGTACTAAGCTTGTCACTTAGGCTCTCCAGGCCTCTGATCATCTTTCTTTACTGGAATTCTATGATCATATACCATCTGAACACGGTAATACAATACAGCTAGAGAAAGACCATCATTAAAGCAAGCACCATGCCTTTAATGAATATTACTGACCTCTGCTGCTCTCACCAAAGACATTAGAATTACAAGTGCTGCAGCCCTGGGCCCCAATCCTGGCTCTATTACTCTAGCTGTTCATCCTTAAAAAGCTTCCAGGACAGCTTCAAACCTAGCACCCTCAGAAAGATGAGGAAGACAGTAAAGTTCATGTCTCAGCTGCTGTAAAATCAAACAAGGCAATTCATGGACAATAACCAACATTTTCACAAAATATGACACAACCTCAAGAAATAACAGGTGTGAAAAAGCGAACCATAATAAAATATAATGAGGGTGAAGATTATCAATCACTGCATGAGTGTGAAACCTGCTGCCATGAAAGCCTGGGAGGAATGATTAAGTGTGGGCTAGAAACAACAGGCCAAAGAGCAGACTCAGAAGAGCTACCCAAGCTGTCACAAGGAAGAGTGAATCAACGGCCCGTGAGAGAGCTCAGCAGGTAGAGCTGCTTGCCACTAGGACTATGACTTGAGCTCCATCCTTGGAATCCAAGAAATTTTGGAAATGAGAACCAACTTCTGAAGGTGTCCTTTGACCTGCACGTGTGTGTAGGTGGCACACATGTCCCTGTTTCACTTAAAAAAGAATGACTAGGAATACCTCAAACAGCAGGGAGCAGGACTAGTGAAGGGTGCCTCAGGGAGGGCCTGGGATTAGCAAAGGTGTCTAATAAATGAAACTGGCAAAACAGGAGAGGACCAGACTGTAAAGGCCTGACACACCACACTGAACAAGAGCTTAGATTGTTCAACAGGTAGCCAAGAAACACTGAGCTTTTGAATATACACAGGTATGAAAACTGCATGTAATTGTGTCAGCAACTGGGAGGCTGTTTTGATGTCATAGTCTATAGATTAAATTTTCACAGAGAATGGAGAAGCTATAGTTCTCAAAGGATGGTTCACGGATATGTTAGAGTGCCTAGGCCCTTTCAGAGTCCAGGGAGTCAAAACTATTTTCATAATAGTAGGATGTTTTTTGTTTTTTAAAGTTCTTGTTTTCATATCCGGGCATGGCATTGTAGTACATTCTTATAGTCAGTCTATTATCCAGGAAGCTAAAGGAGAAGGATTCCCTGCAAGCCTGAGGCCTGCTTAGGCAACATAGTAAATTCAAGGTCAACGTATGCTACAGAGTGAGACCCTGTCTCAACAAAACAAGTTCTTATTCCCTCATGGACATCTGGTGTGGATTTACAGAGTTTACCCAATGATTACAACAGATAGAATGTGGGACTAACATTAAAGTGGTGGTTTTAGCATTATTTAGAAATTAAATAATGAATACATATTAAATTCCTGACTTGATAGAGTATCGGTAAATACCAATAGATCAATACAAGACAGCCTTGTAAGATTCTCAATAATTTTGGGGCCTGAAGTGGTTAAGATTCTCAGAGTTTTTAAGAGTTAAAAACAACAAACAAACAAACAAAACAACCAAGGGGCTGGAGAGATGGTTCAGAGGTTAAGAGCACTGACTGCTCTTCCAGAGATCCTGAGTTCAATTCCCAGCAGCCATATGGTGGCTCACAACCTGTAACTACAGTTTCAGGGAATCAGATATCCTCTTCAGCACTCCACAGATACTAGGCACACATATGCACACATATGGTGAACAGACATGAATGCAGGCAAAACATCCATACACATAAAATAATAAAATTAAACAAAAAAACCACAGGCAAACATTGGATTAGAACAGTATTTGTAGGTAGACTAAGACACATGTAAGGCTGAAAGAAAAGGTTTCTTTAAAAACTGTTCTTAGACCTGATCTTGAAGAACAAGGCAGAAGGGAGCAACGGGACAGGTACAGAGAAGGGGGCGGAGCAGAGCCAGGGCTCTAGGCAAGCTTGCACTGGACATGACTTTTCTACTCAATCAGCCGCAGATAGATACAAAATATATTAAGTAATGTGCTCACGTACTACTGGGAATTAAAAATAAGGTATGAATTTAATTTACTCAGGAAACATTCCCCCATTTTAAAATTCATTGACCTTACTGCCTGTTAAAGATATTGAGTTAAGAGTTCTATTTGTTACTTGATGGGCATCTTGATAAAATCTCACAAATACAATCTTACCAAACTGAGAAAAGTAAACTTTGTCTGGGGGGTCATGATAAAATTTACTTACTGGAAGTAGCATTGAAACCCATCTTTCTTTGCTCTAGGCATTAAATCAACTTCACTTACCTGGACCTGCTGCTTCTGGGCATTCAACATGTTGGGGTCAATAGACAGGGGACCAAGAACTCCCATCATCAGCTCCTTCTCCATCAGCCAAGGGCGGAGCTGGGACTCTGCAGCCTGGAAGCAGGCCAGATGGCTTGCAGATTCCTCTAGCTGCTTTTGGCGAGCCACAGTAACCTCTGTGGCCTTTTCCCATCGAGAATCTGTTGAGAGGAAATGAGAGAATGCAGTGGGCTTGGTCCCTAAGATGTACTCCTAACATACTACAGGAAATGAGACAAGAGCCATTATTTAACATTTTAAAAAATTAAAAACAACCTTAAAAACATTTAAAAACTAAAGCAATACAAATAGTTCTGTGTGTTCATTAGACTGGTAGTGGCAAGAAGCCACACCCGCTGAAACTGTATGGCAGCCTCCCTGTCCCCAACATGCTCTGCATAAGATGGATTACATATATTATAGTGTTATTATAAACATTTTCCAAGAAATTTGTTACAAATATTCATTTATATTAAATACCATGAACATATAAATTAGTAAATCTCTTTATCAGATTATCTCTCATTTTCCTTTTAACTTTATGCATGTGTGTGTGTGTGGATATTGGCACAAGAGTGCAGTGCTCTTCAGAGGCCAGATGTGATGGAGCCTGAGCTACAGAAGGTTGGGAGCTGACCAATGTGGGTGTCGTGACCCCAGTCTGCTACAAGAACAGTGTGCGCCTGTAACCACTGAGCCAGCTTTCTAAGTCCAGGTGTTGTTGTTTTGTTTTTGAGACAGGGTCTCACCATGTACCCCTGACTGGACGGAGCTCACTATGTAGACCAGGCTGGCTCAGCTTTACAGAGAACTACCTGCTTCCATCACTAAGTGCTGGATTAAAGATACTTCCCTCTTTCCTTCCTTCCTTCCTTCTTCCCTCCTTCCTTTCTTTCACCTTGTACTCACAGAGATCCACACACCTTTCCCTCCTGAGTGCTGGGATTCAAGGTTTAGGTCACTACTTCCCACTTTCATTTTTATCCCCAATAATCCCTTTAGCTTCTGACCAGAGTAGACTATCAGCTTGACTTGTCCTAGAAAGCCAGATTTCTCTTGACTTGAATTTCTAAAATTTCCCCTGTTCAAGTCATTACCTAGTCCTAGACAGATAGGCCTTTTGCTTCCTTAAAAAAGTTAATTGAAAATAATTCTAGCTTTTTAGGGTGTACTAACATTTTCAATTTGCTTTGGAGACAAGATTTTTTAAAATTATTTATTTTAATTTTATGTGCATTGGTGTTTTGCCTGCATATGTGTCTGTGTGGGAGTGTTTTATATGCTAAAACTGGAGTTACTGACAGTTGTGAGCTGCCATGTGGGTGCTTGGAATTGGAACTCAGGTCCTTTTAAAGAGCAGCCAGTGTTCTTAACTGCTGAGCCATCTCCTGAGACTGGATATTTTAGGAATAAAATATCCCTGTGATGACTTACTGAGGTCCTCTTGCATTTTCTTCCAGTTTTCTGCTTCTTGTGAGTTGGGATATGTCTCCAGTAATCCGGCCAGGGCTTCCTTTACTTTCTGGATTTTAGGGGAATTCTGTTCCAATTCAGCCAGGAAAGCCTAGGGAGAAAAAAGTATAACATATATGCCATGAGATTCTGGGCAGGAGGCACAGCTTTGTGTGTGGTAGAAGTTTGGAAGACTGACTGAGCTGGAGGTCTCAACTGTTCTGTGGCTTGTTCCATAAACTCAATGCATTTAAGTTCTTTGCTTCAGAATTTACTTTAAAATGAAAATGGTGGGATCTGAGCTCTTTTAAGTACAACAGACCAATGAAACTAAACTGAGTAGGGACCACCACTTCTTACTAATCAGAAGTGCCAAGATAAGATGGTGGCAGTATTTTGGTAGTTAAAAGAGCTGACATGCCATGATCAATTGGGACATTAAAATTTTTGAAGAAAATTTCTATGTTCTTGTATTTTCTGACAATTTCTCTAGTCTACATTGAACTTTAAACATTAAAATTATTATGCATATGAGTATTTGTCTGCTGTTTTTGTGTGCACCACATGAATGCCTTGTGCTGGAGGAAGCCTTCTGAGTTTGATCCCATGGAGCCAGAGTTATATATGGTGTGGGTGCTGTGAACTAAACCTGGGTCTTTTGTAAGAGAATCAAGTGCTCTTAACCATTAAGGCTTCTCTCCTGCCCAAGACATTTCCATTTTAAGAATAAATACATATCCACTTTTTTTTTTTTTTTTTGAGACAGGGTTTCTCTGTGTAGCCCTGGCTGTCCTGGAACTCTGTAGACCAGGCTGGCCTTGAACTCAGAAATCCGCCTGCCTCTGCCTCTGCCTCCCAAGTGCTGGGATTAAAAGCCTGCACCACCACCACCCGGCATATCCACAATTTTTAGGTTCCCCTAAGAGTTGCAAAAATGCCTGGACAAGAAAAGTTTAGCTATCTTGTTGTATCACATGGAAAATAAGACTCAATTCTCAATGGGCTAATAATGTGGGGGGAAAGGAGGGAGCTAGCCTCTTTGTGAAAACATGCCCCTTCCCCTGAATCTGAATTATAACAATTTCTTATTTTATAGGTAACAAAAATTCTCAAGGAGACTGGAATGAGGTATGTTAAAATTTTGGAGGACAAACATACCACCAATTTCAATCAAGAATAGATTCCATTCAGGCGTAGGCCCTAGCCTAGGGCATGAGAACCTGTAGGAACCTCCTCCCATCTTGCTCGGGTACAGCTCACCATGGAAACACATGTGGTACCTTGTTAGATTCTGCTTGGGCTTTTACTGTTTCTGTCTTGGTTGGAGACAAAGAGGCATCCATGGCTTTCAGAACTTCTTCTTTTGATTCTAACCATTGTAGTACAGAGCTCGCTTCCTTCTGAACTTCCTCCATTCTGCTGAGGACACTCTGAAGGCTTTCCTGGCGTTCCCGAAGCGATCCTCCCAGTTTCTCGTACTTTGAGTTTACATCAGACATGTCACACTGAATCTCTGTAAGGTCTAGTGGCATGGAAGAAACAGTGAGATTGGTAATCCCTCTCATCTATCAGGATCAAGCATCCCTCCTAACTCTTCTAGTCAACTAGTGATTACCTTCCTCCAAAGTTCCTGTTTAAATAAACAAAGTGAAAAAAACATAACACTAATCTGTTTTCTGGCTTTGGAATTTTATACACAGATGAATACCATGAAATGCTGAGTAAATATGGCATTAACAGAAGTGAGGAGGTGAAGTTAGATGTCAACTTTAGCATCCTGTTGGGATTAATCAACTTTGAACATTCTTCTGGTCCCTCTTCAAATTACTGACAGATAGTTTGGAGACTATTTTGGCCAGGAGACAGAGAAAGATTACTGCTAGACTAGCTTTTTGTTTGTTTTGAGATAGTCTGATATAGCAAAGGCCAGCAAAGCCTGGACTTCTAATCTTTTTGCCTCTACCTTCCACATGCTGGGCTTATAGACCCAAAACACCACATCTGGCTTTAGAATAGTTTCTTTCTAACTTACAGATCCACATGTACTTTCTTGTAGGTCTTTCCTTATTGACCTAATTTGGTGACCCAGTATGCTTGCTTGGAACCTTCAGTTCTAGGAGAGCAACCTGTTTAGCCTATAGCCAGCTAACAGGGAGATATTGTAGTTGCTCCTCTCTAGATTTATACCCTCATGTCCCTCTGGCAGCTGTTATTTCACACATATTAAAACACATACATAGCAAACATGAACATTGGTTCAACACAGCCAACAAGACGGCACTGTTGAAATGCAGTTCTCACCTTTGCAGGTGTGGTATCCGTTTACACTGCCTACAGAGCTTCCTACAGGGGGTAGTACGGAACCTGAGCAGAAGGACAGGGAGACAAACAGGGCAAGACCAACGTGTTAGGAATACATATAGGCACAGCATTTTTCTTCTCTGGCTCTCATCTTAAGCTTGGGTATTGGAAAGTTAACACAGCACAAGACAACATACTCATGGGAAGAGACAGGTCACTTCAGTTGTCAGACAGCAAAGTGTCATTTATGTTTCAGTTCCTCCACAGTAATGATCAGCAACTCTTTCTATAGAAATAACAATTCACCTTAAATTTTCAGTTGGGTTCAGTGAAACCTTTTCTGATTTGCATGAAGCAAGAATTATTAAAACAATTAAGTCTTTAGAATGGTATCTGCCATATTTTAGAATGAGGATTTGTAATCAAGTTAAAACATTACCTTTAATATCAGAGTCTGTCATTGTAAAGGCAGAGAATATGAAGCACAGTTAGTATAAAGGTTGGTTACTAAAAGCCCTTCTTATGTTGCTTCTATAGGAGGCAGCTTTTTTTCCTTCATGACCTCTTTTTGCTCTACATCCTCTACCAGAAAACAGATATAAGCACTGAAGACACAGCTCATAAGCATTCTACAAGTCTGCCATTGGGTGCCTAATCCTCTTTCTAATAGTCAAAGTTTCACCTCCATTCTTTCCAAGTGACTTCCTTTTATTTTGGAGGAGTTTCTAAGTTAAATATAAATCAGGGTATGAAGTTACTAAGATTATATAAAAGTCAGAGAAATATTCATGACACAATGCTGAGATGAAAGGACAGAATCATAACTCTCCAGCATCACATTTATTTGGGCGTTTTGTGTGTGTATGTATGTGTGTGTATATAACTTACTTAGAAGACAACTTGGAGTTGCTTCTCTCATTATGTATCCCAGGTACTGAACTCAGATCATCACAGTTAGCAGCAAGTGCCTTCACCTGCTAAGCCATGTTGTTGCCCTGAATGTTAGAGTTTAACTATTTGAAATCATTATTTATTTACTTTTATTTATGTGAGTACACTATCGCTTCCGTTTTTGTTGATTATTTATTTATTTATATATGTAAGTACACTGTCGCTCTCTTCAGACACATCAGAAGAGGGCATCAGATCCCATCACAGATGGTTGTGAGCCATCATGTGGTTGCTAGGATTTGAACTCAGGACCTCTGGAAGAGTAGTCAGTGCTCTTAACCACTGAGCTTACCTCTCCAGCCCCTGAAATTCTTTTTTTTTTTTTAATTTAATTTTATGTATATGGGTGTTTTGCCTGCATTCACATGTGTATCATATGTGTATAATGCCTTTATAGGCCAGAAGATGTCATATCCCCTGGAACTATAAATACACATACAGTTATAAACCATTATGTATTGCTGGGAATCTAGCCTTGGTCCTCTGAAAGAGCCCTAAATGCTTTTAACCAATGAACCATTTCTCCGTCCAGCTTTTTAAATTCTTGACTTGAATCAATCTCTCCCTCCCCACCCCTTCTGACAAGACTCATACTAGGTAAATTCAATATGTAGCAAAAGATGGCCTTCTTCTAATCCTCCAAATCCCCCCAAAAGTTTGTATTATAGACATGGGCCACTATGGCCAGTTTATTGATATTAGGGTTTCTCTATATAGCCCTAGCTGTCCTAGAACTTGCTCTGTATACCAGGATGGCTTTGAATTCAGAGATTTATCTGTCTCTGCTGGGATTAAAGATGTGTGACACCACTGTCAGGCTGATTTAGGTTTCTTAAACTAAAACTATTCAATTAGCTGGGTGTGGTAGCACATGCACTCTGGAGGCAAGGGCAGGGCAGGAGGTTCTCTGTGGGTTCATGGCCAGTATGTTTGGTCTGCATAGTGAGCTCCAGAACAGCCAGAGCTACATAGTAAGATCTTGTCTCAAAAAAAAAAAAAAAAAAAAAAAAAATCATTCAATGAATTTCTTCTTTTGTTTTGTTCTGGCGTATGTGTGTATACAAAGGTCACAGGGGTGCTGTGCTGTGTGTTAGGATGCACACCTCTGATCCCAGCATGTGGGAAGCAGAGGTAGGTGCATCTCTGTGAACTTGAGGCCAGACTGGTCTATAAAGTGAGTTCCAGAACAGCAGAGAAACTCTGTCTTGAAAATCAATCAGTCAATCAATCAATCAATCAATCAATCAATGAAACAAAAAAGTACATACATATACACAAACAGAAAACCCACCTACCAACAAATAAATAAATAAAACCAACTTTAAAGTACTGAAGAAAAGAAGTTTTTCTTGTGCTAAACACACACACACACACACACACACACAGAGAGAGAGAGAGAGAGAGAGAGAGAGAGAGAGAGAGAGAGAGAGAATAATCTTTTCCTTAGGTATTTAAATGTCTTTAGTAGTATAGTCAGTCTGGTAATAAACATAAATAATAAATAAAATAAATATTAGATTCCAACTAACAATACATAAAGGACTATGAACTCATGCTGATTTTGCTTAAAAGATTTGGTTATGGCCAAAGATTATTCATGCAACTGGGCACAACATTTATGTTCCCTTTGAAGGAGTTTGCCAGCCTTTGATGTACCAGTACCTAGATTCTCTCTAGACACTTACACCCACCCACGGCTAAAAAATGGTATCATACCTGTATCGTTTACATGCTCAAAACAGAAAAACTCCCCAAGATAAAAAATTTAACTGTACATTCATTCACTGTTATCCCTAAGTGGGCCCTCTAATTCACTTACTTACAAGAAGAATTTTTCGAAATGGAGCAGCATTGTTCAGCATGGTAAGAAACAGATCAGAATGAAAGCAAATACAGCTTTGTGGATCTTCTTTCTTCCCATACTCAGCTTTCATTTTTATTTTAATTAAACAAAAAAGCATCTCCAAAGGCCACAAGCAAAGAGTGGTGCATGCATTCATTACATTTTTTTTTTTTTTTTTCCCGAGACAGGGTTTCTCTGTGTAGCCCTGGCTGTCCTGGAACTCACTCTGTAGACCAAGCTGGTCTCAAACTCAGAAATCTGGCTGCCTCTGCCTCCCAAGTGCTGGGATTAAAGGCGTGCACCACCACTGCCCGGCTCATTCATTACATTTTGAAGATCCTATACTCACCTGTCTTAGCTTGGGAATCAGGTGCTGTGATGTCCATGATGAGACTTTCTAAGGAAGTGCCTTTGGAGTTGATTTCTTCCACTAGGACTCCTTTACTTGCCCAATCATCTAGAAGACCCTGTTAAAAGAACCAGATTGGCAAATGAAACATCTGGGCCTTCCCACATCAGCAGAGACAACTGTTTTTTTGTTTTTGTTTTAAATTTTATTTATTCACCATTGCTCTCTTCAGACCAGAAGAGGGCATCAGATCCTATTACAGACATTTGTGAGCCACCATGTGGGTTCAGGGAATTGAACTCAGGACCTCTGGAAGAGCAGTCAGTGCTCTTAACCGCTGAGCCGTCTCTCCAGCCTGAGACAACTGTTATAGACATAGTTCCTGCCATTTTATTTTATGTGTATGAGTGTTCTGTGTGTATGTATACATATGTTCCATGTGCATGCCAGATGCCTGCAGAGGTCAGAAGAAGGGATTGGATTCCCCGGGACTGGAGTTATAGACAGTTGTAAAACACCACATACGTGCTACAAACCAAACCTGGGTCACCTGAAGAACAAGAAGAGCTCCGAACTCCTGAACCATCTCTCCAGCAACCCTCTTACCATTTTGACAAGAAACTATCCCCATCCTAGATACAGTGGCAGAAGCCTTTAATTCTAGTACTTTGGAGGCATTCTGTGAGTTCTGTAGACAGATTGATTCTTGGACCAACCAGAGCTACATGGTAAGACTTTGTCTCATCAAAGAAAGAAAGAAAGAAAGAAAGAAAGAAAGAAAGAAAGAAAGAAAGAAAGAAAGAAAGAAAGAGAGGGAGGGAGGAAGAAAGGGAGGAAGAAAGGAAGACAGACTGTGCTCATAAGTCAGCCATTACAAGATACTTGTTTAGTCAGCTCTTAGAACTCTAAGAGCACAAGAGGAGACAAGGAGAGAGGAAAACATTGAGTTAAAGCAGTGGTTTGCAAGTGTGAAAAAGAAGACAGAAAATAACCAGAAAACAAAAGAGAAATCAGTTATCTGAAATGTATAGATATGGAGACTACACTGTACAGTTAAGGGAACCTTATGTTGGGTTATACAGTGACTACACTGTACAGTTATTAAGGGAACCTTATGTTGGGTTATACAGTGACTACACTGTACAGTTATTAAGGGAACCTTATGTTGGGTTATAGACAGTGACTACACTGTATAGTTATTAGGGGAACCTTATGTTGGGTTATAGACAGAGCTCAAGCAACCACACACAGAAAGGCATTAGGAAAGAACAGCAGCAGGCTAAAAGAAAAGGAGCAGGCAATGTTAAGTCCCCAGGATATGACAGCCTGCCAGAGAAATGGGGCACTAATCATTCTAGAGCAGGGATGTGTCTCAGCCTTTAGCAACTTGCTCTGTGAGACCACTGAGGTCTGCTTTAGCTTGATTTTACCTCTGCCCTATAGAGCAGCAGCACAGCAAGACAAAGAAGCATTAATGTCTAGCAAGCTCACATGCACCACACTTCAAATTGACAGGTAGGCAGTCACTGCTTGTCAAATCAGTCATTAATCACTCTTCATTGTTTAAGGTTTCAGACTTAAAACACTAAGGGCCCTATGAACTAATAAAGTTGAAGAATCTCTTCTTCCCTCAATTATTCTCAGCAAAAGTAACCAAATTCTTCTCTTTCATCTGCTCCAGCTTCAGCTTGGTTTTTTGAGAGAGACATGAATTATTTGGAGTGAGGTGCTGTGTGAGCAGAAGCCTGGGGCTTGCCATGAAGCTGGTTTTCAAGCCTGCGTTTCTCATGACAAGCCAGAGCTTTAGTTCCTCCCCCACAGCCTCAGACTCAATGTCAGCTCTTGTGCAGCTGTTTAATTCCCAAGCGTGAGTAGTAATAATTCTTAGCCAGAAGACGAAAATGCAAGCTTCTCAAGAAATGGACTTAACCAATCCTTTTTATGATGTATTTTAAATTTCCTATGACATCATGACAGGTATCTAAGAATAGTCTGTGCTGGTTTTTTGGAAACTATGTTTCAAGTAGCCAAGGCTGGCTCAAACTTAATGCTCAGCTGAGGCATAACTTTCTCCTTCTCCTTTCCACGTTTTGAGATTTATAGGTATGTACCACCACGCCTGACTCTGGTTTTGAAGGAGACGTCACTGTGCTCAGTTCTAGGTAGGGCATATGGACTCACATCAGGGAAGGAATTCCCATGTGGACAGATAAACTGGATTTTCTATGCCACCCCCCTATCATATCTGGAGTTCAGTGTGTATAAACTTTCAAACCACTGTCTAGCCAGATTGCTGGGGACCCTATTGTTTACCTACCTTCAAGTGCTCAATCTGCTTTTCTAATTCCTTAGCACTCACAAAAGCCTCTGCAGGTGGAAGATTCCCTTCAGTTTCTTTCAGCCATTTCTGGAAGGTTCTAATCAGTTTCCGGAATTCATCCAACTGCTCCTGGCAAGTTGATGCATCTTTCTCTCTGTGAACAAAGATTTCTTTAACTCATCAGAGTAGGTTTGTAAAATGGACTTGAACTAAAAAGTAGGTTCATTCTGGGACTCTAGGCACTAATTTCTAACAGGGCCCTTCCTTTCCATAGTAAGTTTGGCTGTATACACAAGGTAGAAAAGCATCAAACTCAAGAATCGTTGACCTTCTTTGGATATTTTTAGGGAAAGAAGTCTTTAATCTTACTCTAGGCTAAAGTGAAAGTGAGAAAACTAAAGGAAGCCTGCTATTTAGATACTATGATACAACAGAAAGAATGCTGGCTTTGGCTCTTCAACACAGCAAACTGTTATATTGAAGGTATTTGACTCTTTCCAGACTCAACTCAAGGGTCTGAGAGGTGGGCCAATAGTTAACAGCACTTACTGCTTTAGTAAAGGAACTGGATTTGGTTCCCAGTATTTATATGGTGGCTCACAATCAACTGATTCTCATTTCAGAAGCCTTCCTCTGGCCTTTGGGGGCGTGTGTGTGTGTACATACGTATGTATGTATGTACATATATATGTATGTATGTGTTGCATATAAACTCAGGCAGGTGCACACACACAGAACTTACAAAAAATCTGACTTGAGTGCTGAATTGAAGGCTTAAAAAAGTTAGATGATTGGCTATGAGCTACACATGCTCATAAAGAAAATAAATCAAGGAATGATTGTATCTTCCAGGGATCAATTCAGAGATCCTGGTTCTTCCTGTAGCTTCAACAGTAAGGAGGAAAAAAGCCCTCTAGGCCGCTGGCTTTAAACTCACTTGTTACATATGCAACCAAGTCTGGCTTAGAACGTTTAATACTTCCGTTCCCACTCTGAATGCTGGGATTACAAGTGTGTGCCACCACACATGGCAAGTATTGGTTTGAGTAGCAGTTTTCTTTTAGTCATCAAGGTGACCGCCTGCTAAATCAATATTGCAATTGTTTCTAAACCAAGATAAGAAGTCTTATTCATGGTCTTAAACCCATGTGAGGCTTCTAATGGAAAATAATGAGTTTGCAATAGTAAATTAAAATCTGCAAGCATTTGTCATACATTCTTGTATGTGCTAAAAGAATCCAGACATTTCTTAATGTTATCCAAAAGATATTCATGTGTACATGTATGTGCCTGCTTGTATATCTGTGCACTAGGTGACCTAGGAGGCCAAAGAGAGCACTGGATCTCCTGCAATCACAGTGTGGGTGCAGGCAACCAAACACAGCTCTTCCCAAAGTGCTCTTCACTGCTGAGTCATCTCTCTGGCCCACAAATATAACTCATGATCATACCTGGGAAGTCTCTAGATTTTGTCTTTATTTTAAATTCAGCTATAATCTTACTTATAATCCCAGATTTGTTCTGTTTGCTTCAGGTAACCTGGGCTTTTGGTTACTCAGACCTGATACTGAGACACATCAATCAGTAATGGAAAGCAATAAACATCAACCACATTAGGTGACTTGCCTAAAGAGGCAGTCTTCTGGGTCAGTAGCAGAGTTCTAGACACAGCTTTTTATAGTAAGGAAGTAAAGAGTGTCTCACTCTACTTCGTTATCAATGACATAGAGATGGGAATAGCTCGTCATCAATGACAGAGAGATGGGAGTCAATGACAGACAGATGGTAGTAGCTCTTCATCAGTGACCAGTGCAGGTGAGCACTCACCTCTCTTGAACTGTCTTCTGCAGCTCTGTAAAATCCGTCTTAAGGTTCTGTATCTTGTCTTGATGCTGAGACAGGTCCAGTGCAAAGCCACAAGAGCCCAGAGCAGTAACAAGGTGCTCAAGAGTGTCTAGGTTCTCCTTTTGGTCTTCCATTTCCAAAGTGAGTTCCTGTTTATTAAACATATTAAAAGCAATATACTAAATGATCCGACCCATTATCTTACTTTTTTAATCTTTCTGTGCACATGTGTGTATATGGTGTGGTAGTGATGGCGGTGGTGTATGTGTGTGGAGGTTATGGGACAACCTCTATTGTAGGTCCTCGCTTTCCACACTGTTTGAGATAGAGACTCTTTTTGTTGTTCCTTCCTGTACATGCCAGGCTAGCTGGCCCATGAACCTGCAAGGATCCTCTTGTCTCTGCCTCCTATAGCCCCACAGGAGCACTGAGGTTGCAGAAGCAAACTTGTGTTCAGCTTTACATACAAAAATAAACAATAAAACCTCAATTCTATTTAATGTGTGTTATGGCAGAAACAGCAGCACAGATTCATAATCCTTACATCTGTGACAGAACAGTGACATCCTGGCAGTTTATTTACTTTATCTAGTGTCCAGAATTTGGCTTCTAACTGTCATTCCCTACCAAAACCGGAATTCTTGGAGAAAAAAACAAAGACAAGCAAACAAGAAACTGACTTCAGTATGGGAAGAAGGCACTCCTATATTGATAGAGATATGTCAAAAGGACATAAGAACACAGCTTAAAGGGGATCCTACTGACTGAATTTGGTGAAACTTTCACATATCACAAAGAATAATGAATCTTGCTCATAATTAAGCTGTCTCTGCTATTTTTATAAAGAGATAAAATAATTAGCAACTGGTGAATCTAGGAAAGACTATGTTGTTATTTGTTGGGCCATTCCTACTTTACTACAAAGTCTAAAATTACTCAAAACAAACAAAAGCATTTAGGAACCAAAACAAACAAAAGCATTTTGGAACCAAAACAAAACAGTAAGATCCTACTTAGAAAACAGAAAAAAGAAACTTGAGTAGGTCTGGTGAAATGGCTGAGCCAGCATAGAGACTTTCTCTCAAGCCTGCTGAGGTGATTTCAATGGAAAATGTCCCTCATAGTTCAGGCATTTGAACACTTGGTTGCCAGTTGGTGACATTGTTTGGTAGGTTTAGGAGGTATGGCTTTTTTCGAGGAGACACATCATTGAGCGTCATCTTTGAGAGCTTATGGCCTCACCCAGCTTCCAGTTCTGTCTCTCTGCATCATGCTTGTGATTGAGGATGGAAGCTTCTGCTACTTGATCTAGTCATCATGACTATTGCTTGCTGCCATTCATCCCTGCACAACACGTGCCCATCTCCCTGTAACCTCACACATAGGACAAAACAAACTCTTCCTTCTGTGTCATGGTATTTTATCAAAGCAACAGAAAAAGTTTAAAAACCTGATAATCTGTTTGAGCCCCTGAGGCCACATGGTAGAAAAAAGAGGGCTCCTCTGAGCACCCCTCCACTTATAACCACTTTCCCATGAAGAGATGTAAAAAATAAAACAAGTAAGTTGAATAAACTTATGGCAATAATGTAAGAATGTATGTGAGGTACTACAGACAGGAATGTGGGCTATCTAGACATTCTGGAATTCAAACTGGCCACTACTTACTCAAGTTAAGTATGTACATAACACCATGACTCAGTAATTGTCCTCCTCGGTTCTTATTAGTAAAGTTGACAATGCTTTTGTCAACTACCTACTAGTTCTTTCTCCTCTAGATATAAGACTATTTCGCAGTATCTTTCAAAGTTGGGTATGGGTATTTAAACCTGGCTTTGACTAATGAAATGCAAATGGCTATGCCATACACTCCCCGTCTTACAGAAGAAACCATCAGAGCACATGTCAGGATGAAGTCTCTATCAGCCTGCATGTGGCTACACTGAGTGGAATGGACTTACTCATCTCAGATTAGCCTTGTATATGAAAAGTGAAGAAGAAATCCACACTGTTTTGTTTACAAGATAATGCAGGTAGAGTTTCCAGCATTCCCAACACTGTGTGTGCTTGGTAAATACTACTTTTCATCTTGCCCTTGCTTTTATTCTAAGATGACAGGTAAGTCTCCTCACCTGGATCTGCTGGGAGAAATGTGCAATATCTTGATCTGGCTGGTTCCCAGAGGCCAGCAGTCGACTTTTGTTTTCCATGAACTGCTGCAGCTTGTTGGAGAGCTGCTCAAACATCTCAGCCTGGGGCAGGAGCTTCTTTAGGTTGCTCTCCTTCTCTTGCTGCTGGAGCTGGAGCTGTTGGAAGCGCTGGTTCAGCTCTGCCAGTTTGCCCTGCAGCACTGAGGCTGAGCTGCTGTCAGCTGTTTCCATGAATTGAGTGACCATCTCACGGGTGGCTTCCAAGCTGCTCTTTTGTCTAGCAATGTCTTGCTTCAGTTTCTGTCATCAAGAGCAAGTCTGTCAGTTGGGGCTTACTTATGCTAGTATATCTGAGCCATCAATTGCTAACTTTGTAATAGCGCCATGCTCAAGGAGACTGGAGGACTGTAATTGAGCCTCAAGAATGGTACATCCTTTATTTCTCCATCCACTTCATCAAATTATTTTGCTCCTACCACTTTTCCTTGGGTTCAACAGTGGTTTGGAAATTAGGAAGAAAATTTTTCTGTCTTTTTTATGGTGTTGAAGATTGAACTCAGTATCTTCCCTATGTTAATAAGCATGCATTTTATCACTGAGTTACATTTTCAGCCCCAGTAGCAGAAATGTCTACACGGATTTAGTCATCATCTTCAAGTCTTATTACAAGATTCTTGGACAGGAATTATTTCCTGTTACTTTCTCAAAGTTATATTATTACAGAAATGGCAAAAAACATCTCCTAGTATATAACTCTCAGGAGAAAGGCTTTCTTACCATGTTGTTGGCCAAGGCTTCTTGGATGACTCCTGATGAGAGTGTTGCCACCTGCTCGCCTTCCAGGTTTTGTTCAACTTCCCTCATGGACTGCAGCAGGCTCTCCATACTTTCCTGAACACTCTGAGACTGAGCAATTGCCTTCTGCAGCAAAGCAGACCGCTCAGCCAAGCTACAAGAGAGGCTCTGGAAGCGGTTGAATATGGAATCTGGAAAACAGAGGCCATGAGAAAAAAAATAGTAGATCCTATTTTTATAAGGTATTTTTAGAAAGATTAAAAGGTGAGTGTGGTAGGATATGCCTATAATCCTGGTATTCAGGAGGCTGAGGCAGATGGACTTTGAGGTCAGCCTGATCTACATAGTGAGCTCAAGGCTAGCTCACATACATAGCAAGTTTCTGGAAACCCCCCCCCAAATAAAGAAATAAAGAAATATAGAGATAAATAGATAGATAAATAGATAGATAGGTAGCTAGATGATAGATAGTAGCCCAATAGTCTACACCTTTAACCCCAGCACTAGAGATTAAAAAGCAAGAGGTCTCTGTAAAAAGGCGGTCCCCAGGTCTATGTAGTGAGTTCCAAGACAGACAGCGCTACATAGTGAGACCCTGCCTCAAATAAAAACAAAACAAAACTCAAACAAATACTCAGAAAGTAATTAACATTAAAACAAATGGAATATTTTTGAAGAATATTAGCAAAGCAGCCAAATTCAATTAATTAGTAATTTGGCATTTAATAAGAACCAGAAATTATGCAATATGCTAAAGACTAAAGAAAATTAAGATAAAGTCTCTGGTCTTAACAAAATTAAGGTTGCAAATCAGCATAAGCAGAGAAAAACATAACATAACTAACTGTAAAAAGCCCTGAGTACTATATTAGTACTAAAAGCATGTCCTAGAGAAAGTCAAGATAATTCTTTCTTTCTTTGTTTCTTTTAAATGACAGTGTGTAGTCATTTGATGAGATGCCCCCTCATAAGTCATGACCATTTAAATACTTGGTCCCCAGCTGGCAGGATGAAGACGTGTGGCCTTGTTGGAGGAAGTGTGCTACTGAGGGTGGTTTTAGTTACAGTTCCAAAACCTCCTCCCATGCCCAGTGTACTCTCTCTGTGTATATAGCTTATGGTTCAAGATGTGAGCTCTCAGCTGTTCCTGCCAACATGCCTTTGCTCTGCCATCATGAACTCTATCCCTCTAGAATAGTAAGCCAAAGTTAAATATTCTCCTTTATAAGTTGCCTTGGTCATGGTGTTTTATCATAGTAAAGTAACTAAGACACAGGATTACTGGTTAGGCTATAAGCTCTCAGTCCTGTCTCCTTTCTTCCCTCACCCACCTGTTGTAAGTAAATCTGATAAGATATTTTTGGTATACAAATTATATTTTAAGATGCACACATATTATGGGATGACTACATCATATTAGTAATATATTTACCTCACATAATTAGAAACAGGAGAAGTATCAAAGGCAGTAAAACTTGGGAATGGTGAGTTTCCTTAGAAAATGAAACAAACAGGGTTCACTGACAGCAGATGATACTAAAAGGGTTGAAGCCATAGAGTGAAAGCCATTGAAAGTGTAGTAATAGAGTTCACTGGAAAGTGAGCTATTTCATGACACCTTACACATGTATGTTGCGTGTAGCTTTTGCTACCCACCTTGTGTTCCTGGTGGGTTACATGGTTGCACCCACTTAGGAGTTATCCCAGATCCATTGTGGACTGAAGAAACATACATACACACACACACACACACACACACACACACACACACACACACACACATCAGTTATTCTCAAAATGCCTTGGCTAGCAACGACTAATTAGGGAATACCTAATTTGTCCCCTACTACCCCAGCCATTGGCTAACATCTTTATTGATGGATCAAGAACCAATTGGTGAACAAGACCTTCAGCATCAGTACTTGCAGATTCCAGATTAAATCAAAGATTCAGAACTGCACCCTACACTTGTATGTCCCCTGCCCTTAGCTTAGTGCTCTGGATACCTATTTACACAGTTTGCTACCTACCACAAAACAAAGATTACAGTAGACCTAAGGGGGAGGAGTACTGTGCTGCTTCATACCTGTAGTTTCTTGAATAGGCCTACGGTCCAGGGCTGGCTCTCCTTCAATGTCCATTAGGTCATGAGCTGCTTTTTGAAGCTTTTCTACAGGTACTTGGTGTTCAGCCAATTCTTCCTGTAACTGCTGCTTGCCCAAAACAATAGCAAAAAAACAAAACAAAACAAACAAAACCAAAGAATTTATGAATCTCATCTTGCCTAAGATGTCTCAACTAACATATTTTTAGTAGTATTTACTTTTATTAGTTCCCTTTACGCCATGAAATATAAGACCTTGACACACAAACATGGTCTGAATCTGCCTACCTTTGTTGTTGCAAGCTGCTGTTGCAGGATTCCAGGGTCAGAGGCAACAGTGTCTGAGAGGAGCTTCTCCACACTGGCCTCACAAGTCAACATCCAGGCCTGCAGGCTGTCAGCACTGCTCTGGAATTGCTGATATTGGCCTAGCAGCATGTTCAGATGAGAGCCCAATCGAATACACTATGCCAAAGAAATAAAGAAGTCAAAGGTAGCAGCTTCCAGAATAGAGTCCAAAGAAAGTCTTTCCTGGCTACAGAGAACTGACTACAACTTTACAAAATGAATTAACTGTCTACAAGCAGGATCACCATTGCTTGTACTGTATACTTCATTTCACCTTTTAAAACCCCAGGAAGACTTAATGAGTTGGATGACACAACACCAAAGAAATATACATCATACTAAAGGCAAAAGTAAGGACTTAAAAGTGAAAAAAAAAAAGTTCCTTTTGGGAGATTAGAGATATTGACAGAAAGATAAAGAGTAGTGTGTAGTAAATTCTAAACTTTAGGAGAAATACATTTTTTTTTTTTTGATTTTTAAGAAAATAAGGATTCATCCTAGAACAAATTGTCTAAGAAAAAAGACTGTAGTTGGCTTAAATTTTGCTGTGCTATGTCGTATAAGCCTAAGATATTGGATACAGGATACAGGAAGATGAGCACCTTTATCTTCACCAATGATATGATACATATTCCCAACATTAACAGGACTAGGTGTTAGACCATGGACCTACAGAGTCTGAATTTTTTTATAGTTGATGAAACCCATTTTCCTTTGGTTCACATACACTGTGTCTTATGACTCATACATAATTGTTTTCCCTGAAGGTTGCTGGCGGGGGGGGTGGGGGGGTGGGGTGGGGTGGGGTGTCTTTCCTTACCTTAGTGTGGAGAGTGGTGTATCTTTCTGTTGCATTCTTCAGTTTTTCATTCACTAAGATTCTGGTGGCTGATGGCTCCTGGCCTTCCTCAAAATTGTTTTCTGTTTCTAAGACTTTCTGTCCTGAGATAGTCACAAATCTCAAGTCTCCTTTGTGAGAAATGACATCCTCTGAGAAGCTTCCTTGCCTCTTTCGCAAGGAATTCAGAGCTTCAGGGCTGCTGCCTCCCTTATGCATACTATCCAATTCATTCTCAGATCGTTCCAGCCAGTTTTCAAATTCTCTGTGGTCTTGCAGGAACTTCTGAAGTTCATCTCTTAGAGTCTGTGTCTGCTTCAGCTCTGCCTCTGACTGGGCCAGGGAAGCTGCATATTGCTCCTTAAGCTCAACTAGCTTCTCTTGAAGCATCTGTTGCTCCTCAGGTGTAAGATTGTGACTGTGTTGGTCCAGAAAGGACTGAGCTGATTGTGTGGCCACAATGAAATTCTGCTGCTGAGATAGCAATTCTTGGTGACGTGCCTGGTGAATAAACAACCCCACAGACCATCAGCAGGAAAATGGGAACAATTTGGCAATATCTACAGCTAGAGGTAGGGATACTGGAGGTAGAATGGTCTCTACCTCTTTCAAAATGCCACTCTCTTGTAGGACCGGGTGTGGTGGCACATGCTTTTAATCTCTGTGAGTTCAAGGTGAGCAAAAGCTACCTAGTGAGACCCTATCTCAAAAAACAAAAACAAAACAAATTCTAAAACCCCTACCAAGTAGGTAGACAATACCATACTTAAGATGAGATATGTGAATACCAAAAAGATGTTACAGGTCCCCACTGAAGTTATGTAATGAGTTAAGAGTCAGATGTAGACTAAAGTCTACATTGAGGTCCATAAGAACATACAAATAGAATGAGTGACAGTACAGGGTGGAAGGAATATCCTCAATGGAAGAGCAGTGAAAAGGTGCTTTTCAGAGGAAGTAAACTCTAAATTGGGATCTGAAGAATAAACAAATAAAAATTAACCAAGAGCCACGTCTTCCTTTATTTTTGACATTTAAGAGGACAGCAAAGTTTTAAGAGTAATCAACACTTCAGGAGAGTGAAGTGAAGGAAAATGAGTGATGAGGTCAAGTAAGTAGGAACCAATCTTCAGAGGGAGGTAGTGAGGACAGGGAACCATAAGAAAAATATGGACTTAATATGAAGGTAAAAGAAAGTTAGCAGGGACACAACTTCTTAGAAATATAATGACTTAATATGGAAGAGTGATGGGCAGAGAGAAATCTGGAATTATTACTAGTTTGAACAATTATGTAAGAATGTACAAAGAACAGGTTGGACAGACAGGCAGGTCAGATTGTAGATTACAGAAGAATTGTTTTCAGGTTGAAATATATGTGGTTACAGGTTGCCTCAAAGAGGCAGATATATATCAACTGAAGATAAATAGATAGTTACATGGAATTTGTCAATATTGGTAATTGAAGTACTACATATGGACAAGGGTACCCAAGAAAAGCAATATTGTTTTTAAGGGTGTGTGTTTGTATATGTGACTCAGGTGCAGCCAGAGATCAATTTTGGGCACTGTTTCTCATAAGTTGTCTATCTGATTTTTTTTTTTTTTTTTTTTTTGAGTTACTCTTTCCTTTCTACCTGGAGCTAGGCTAAGCTGGCTGGAACCCTCATCCCTCAAGGAGTCCCCTTCCTTATCTCCCACATACTAGGATTACTAGCCTGCACCACCATGCCTAACATTTTATCACGGGTTCTGATGATCAAACATGGGTTCTCACACTTGTGTTGGAAATAGTTTATCAACTGAACTATCTTCCCAGGCCCAGGAAAGCATATTATGACAGATGAGAAGAGGGCTGGGACCTACTGGAAGCATAACAATATCTCAAAGGCTGGCCAAAGGAAAAGAAGGATGATTAGGGTGAAATAGTGCTCATGAAGCCAGAGGAGAATGCATTTTAAGAACAGTCAATGGTGTCCAAGCTGCTGATATACCAAAGACACACTAAAGCTATGATCCGATTTCTAGAGTGAGATAGGTTGCTTCCTACAACCATGGCAAAGACAAGCTAACAGCCTTACCTTCATTAACTCATACTGCCTGTCCAGTTTCTCTGGTACTTGGTTCACATCCACAAAACCATCAGTGGCATCCAAGGCTTGTTTTTCTAGGCAAGCTCCAGAGAACTGCTCCATTCTTGGAAGGTTAGTCTGTGGCTGTCTATCAGATGACCCCACAGAAGTCACCCAGTCCAAGAGAGCATCGATCTTCCTCCTGTTCTCTGCCAGCTCCGTTGCCGCTTTACTCTGAAATCCAGAGGAATGCCAGTGAGAACTCTTAGGCACTCCACCATGAGAGCACTGGTTCAAAGTCAAAGTGAGAGAGGAGCTCTGTGCTAAAGAAAAACCAATGCTCTAGTCTGGGTGTAAAATCTTTTCATACAAAAAAGAATTACGACCCACTAGAATCTGTGAAAATAGTTACTTAAAATAAATTCCAGATTTCTTCAATAGGTTACTGCTTAAAGAAAAATAACCAAAAACACCTCAACAAAACAAACACAATGAGAGAATGTCAGGATTTAGAAAGGCCCTGCCAACCAAAACAAACAAAATGAGAGAATGTCAGGATTTAGAAAGGCCCTGCCAACCCTGCCAGGTTTCCTAACTATGTAGAGGTGATACACTAGACAAGTAAGATACACCATAGGCACAGTCCTTATCTGGCAGCTCTTCCCTGAAGAAACAACTGACTTCTGTCATCTTTATCTCAGCCAAAAGAATTCATCTCTTAAATTTGTCTCCCACTAGTTTTTCATTTACTTAAACAAGTTGTGTTAAGTTGTCTATTCACTTATTTTAATATTCATCTTCAGGTGGCTTACTTCCCTTTCCCATGATGCCTACTCTCTCATTAGTACAGGGGTCCTAGGCTGAAGGAAGGAGTCGATTCAACCAGCAGTGCTGAAAAAAAAATCACTTAAAACTTCACACTTCAGTTTTGTTTAAGTTTCTCTTAGTCCCACTCTCCACACTCTAACTATACAGCTGCCTGGAAACAAAGCCTGTGACCCCCAAATGACTCCATAGGATATATTTTTTTAAGATTTATTTATATGAGTACATTTTTATGCACACCAAAAGTGGGACTCGGATTCTATTACAGATTGTTGTGAGCTACCATGTGATTGCTGAGAACTGAACTCAGGACTATTGGAAGAAAACAGCTAGTGCTCTTAATTGCTGAGCCATCTTTCCAGCCCCATAGATATTTTTCTAATACTCATAGGTCACCAATCAATATTCAGACAAAAAAACCATATTATCTGCTTTTTCCTTCTAATACCTTATCAAAGCCAAAGTAGAAACTATAGGTAGAGCTAGCAAGTTTTAATTTTGTCTTTGGTAAAATACACTTTTTACCAACCACTCCTGACCTGAACTCCTGGATATTTTTAGAAATAAAAATACTGACTCCCAGACTTGCTCCTGAAGACCTCTTCTGTGACTCTAAAGAATGACCCGACGTGGCTTTGGAAAACCGGTAGCAGGCCAGTTACCTTCTCCGTCTCCTGCTGTAAGGCTGACGTCACTGCTTCCTCCAGCTCCTTCTGAGCCACCCGTGTCCGTTCCTGGAGAACCTCATATTGCTCCTTTGCCTGATGAAGTTTTTCTCGAAGAGCTGTCAGCTCCTGGGGGCTCAGCTTGGTCTGGTTCTCTTCCAGGAAGCCTTCAATATCTTTGACAGCAGTGGCAAACGAGGTGGAATGATTCTGAATGTCACCCTGCAAATCCTTAACAAAGAGACAAAGATGACTGCCTTTATCTTTAGTCCTTTCAGTCTTCTCTAAGGATGACATATATGTATATAACCACTGACATTTTGATGATAATTTACTTATGACTTATATCAAAACCAAAAAAACAAAACAAAACCAAGCATTCAGTGTTAAATAGCATAATTTTTAATTTGGCAATAACTTGTCTTCAAAGAGAATTTTTTTTCTTTCTTTTCTTTGTTTTTGCTTTTTGTTATTTTCAAAACAGGGTTTCTCTGTGTAGCTTTGGCTACGCTGAAACTAGGTCTGTAGACCAGGCTGGCCTGGAACTCACTGAGATATACCTGCCTCTGCCTCTGAGTCCTGGGATTCAAGCTGGAAGGAGAAAACTGACTCTGTACAGCTGCCACTGACCTCCAAAAGCATGATATGGGAAACACACAAGGGGATAAAGGGGCAATATGGAGAGAGATGCATTTCCAATAATGATATATAAAAAATAAATTTAAAATTAAAAAATGCTGAGACTGGAAAGTAGAAGAAATTCTAGCAGAGTGAAGCCTGCCAGTCTTGGATAGTAGGCCAGCCAGTCTCCATACTGCCAGTCTTGGATAGTAGGCCAGCCAGTCTCCATACTGCCAGTCTTGGATAGTAGACCAGCCAGTCTCCATACTTGTACTTGGCAAGGTTTGAGTTCTTAAGATCAATTATGATCTAAAATTATTAAACAAAAATTTCATAAGTTTTTCACATTTCTTAAGTGCACCATTCTGAATTAAGTGATTGAAACTCATTCATAGTAGGCATGATGGTAACCTAGCACTCAGGTGGCAGAGGTGCTCAGTCTTCACGAGTTCAAGGCTAGTTAGGTCTACATAGCAAATTCTCAGCCAGGCAAGGATCCTGTCTAAAAGGAGAGGGGTAGGGTGGGGTGGAGGGAGACTAGGCAGTTAGGAGAATTTTTTCTTGGTGAGGACCTGGACTCAGTTCCTAGTATGCACATGGCAGTTCACAACCATGCTGTACATACATAACTGTAGTTCCAGAGGACCTGACACCTCTAAGGGCACTGCAAACATGTGGTCATATATGTACACACATATAGACAACATATATAATACACCCATACACAGTAAAAATTTTTTTAAAAATCACTTCATCTTGCTCTCCTCAGTCTGAGATGTGAAGAACTCCTTTGTCTAGTGCATCCAAGCTGTACATGTTACTTGCATACTAGTCACATATAGGGTCGTCTGTCGTGATATTATGGCACTTATATGCCAAGAATCCTCATATAACAATGGCACCAAAGGGCAAGAGTAGTGATGATTTTATTACAGTATATTGTAATAATTGTTCTAATTTGAGTTATATATCTATCTTTCATTGTGCCTAATTTATAAATTAAACTGTATTATCTATATGAGTATATAGTGTTCACTCACGTCTGCTTTCGGGGACTGACTGGGAGGTTTGAAAGTACCTACTCCTTTCTTTAGGGTTTAGTGGACAGAGAGACTATTCTCCGGGTTATCATCTTTGCTCCCTAACGTGGCCTACAAATCCAGGATAAGAACAACATCCATGTCTCTGATCTCCACTTTCACTAATCTTCCTCTTGTTCTTTGTAGCCAGGAAAAGGGGCCTCCGTTCAATTCTTGACTATGCTATGCTCAGAGTTTCTGCCTGGTACATTTTCTACCTGCTACACCATGGTGTACTAACTCTGTTTTATACACCACTTTTCTGTTTACCTGACACTCTTTGAAGTCAACTTTCTGGCAGATGTTTTCACATAACTTTACCTTCCTGCATGTAATAGTTATAATCTGTCTACTTGTCTATCTCTTCCACCAAGCTGTAAACTTCATGAGGGCAGTAATGTCTGTTTACCACTAATATCGCCACTAAGCACTGTAATGGAGCCTTAGCAAACACTGGAGGAATGACAAGATGGATTAATTCATACTGACCTTCAAGTCACTTTGGTTCTGCTGCAGAGCAGAAAGCTCTTGCTGAGAGGCTCCACACCGGTGCCTCACCAGTGCTCTTTCTGCCTGTCCCACCCAGTTGCAAAGATCCTCCAGCTTCTTATGGCAAGTGTCTTGTTGTTTCTGCAGAGTCTAATTAAAATGTAGAGGAGTCAAGAAATAATTAACTCTCATTTTACAAATACAAGTTAATTTCCTGAAATGCAAAACATGACAATTATATATCAAAGATGAAAACATTGGTGGAAAATTGGAATAGAAAAAGGCACAGAAATCATATTCCAGAAGCTCCCTCATCTGGGCAGTCTGCTATGTGGGTGTGCAGTAGGAGTAACAGTCAGATAGTGGTAGCGAGGTGTTCCTAGTTCAGGTTTGAGTTTGGAAGCTCCTGTGAAGGCAGCTGTTACCATCTTTAAAATGGACAACATTGAAACCACATGACAGTGGTGATGATGATAAATTTGTCTCTCTGAAAAGTTCTTTCTTTAAAACAAGAGGATTTGCTATACACATTAAGTCAGAAATGTGGAAAAGTAGAAGAATTAGAATAAAAAACCCCAAGAATCTGAATAGTTGATTAGCCAAATGATGTTCTTAATAATTTATAACTGACATTATAAATCAAATGCCTCATAACTACAGAAGAACCATTAAACAGAACAATTACATGGCAGGCTTGAGAAAGAGGGAATTGGCTATTTTAAGGAAAAAACTGCCCAAGAATAGCAACTGTCTCAATCTTTTGGGCGTCTACACTAATACCACTAGAAAAGTCAGGGCCAGAGGGGGCTGGAGGATATGTTTCCATGCCTGATCCTTTTCCCATCTGTCATGTCAGTTCCATAACACTAAAGCACCTTACTGAGCAACAATTGAGCATGATGTGTTCTCCTGATCATCCTTCTAAAAACAGTTTCAACCAGATTGCCTTCTGATGGCATTCTGATCTCATAGTCACCTGCACTTACAAACTGCTGGCCCTCACTGTCCCTTTTTATGAAAAAACAGAAGGGCACTGGAAGAGAGCTCCTAAGAGCTCTTCAGCTGTACAACAGGATCTTCATGGGTTAGGATGAGTGCAAACTGAATCTGAAAAAAGCAAAGCAAACATGTTAAAGCACACACACACTCAGAGCATACAGAGAGAGGCAGAGCATTCCTGACAATGTTAATGCACACTGTGGAATTAATCCCATGTTCAGAATGTTCACATGCAATTCTATTACCTGCTGCAAATAAGCTTAAGGTGGCTCAGACCAATCTGCTTTATTAATTATCCACATGATACACTACACTACATAAAGGGTTCATTGCACAAAGTTCAGGTATGGAGAGAGACCTGAAATATTTCATCAGGATTCATTTCAATTTCAGCATAGTTGAAATAATTAGATAGTAGCAGGGGACGGAAGGCATGGACTAACCTAGTTTTCTTTAAGTTTCACTTAAAAGCTCAACTATACTTTGTATAATACAGAAGCTCTTGAGACAAATTTCCTGGGGATCATGACAATGCTGTCACTTGCTATACACCAATGTATCCAATGGCACAGATAACAAAACCATCACTCAAGATGGCCTATGTCTATGATGTTACTAGACACTGAATTGTGTTGAATTTAAATTTGCAACAGGAGACTTATGGTAAGAATTGGTATGATAGTCAAATATATAAGAAATATATAAGAGAAAAGAAACATCAACCCTGCTTTTGTATATTGTGTTCACTGTGAAAAACTGAGCACTTCAACAGGTAAAAAAGTGCAAGAAAATAATAACTTAAGTGTCCCCAAAACAAGGGTAGGACATAGTAGCTTATGCCTTTAATTACAGCAGGTGGGCAGAGGCTGTAAGCTCAAGGCCAACCTGGTCTACACAGAGTCAGCCTGCACTGCACAGTGAGACACTGTCTGAAAAACAAAACAGCAAAAAATAACTAGAACAGTATTATTCTGATTGGATTTTTTGTTAGCTGTTTGTAGACTGTCAGGAAATATTATTATTAGTTACTTTAAAAGCCCTTTAATAAAACTGATTTCTCAGAGCCACACTTATCAGTGTTCAGAGGATCTAGGTGCTCCTCACAGGCTCAAATGAACGCTGGGAAAGCAATAGGAAGAAAGGACCAGCTATAATTTTACATGAAAAGTTGAGACAATGGGACATAGTAAGAATAGAGTCTCACTAAAATAAAAACACTTGTACATGCAATCACACACAAACATATATTCTCTCATACACATAAAACAAGAAAAAGAGCTCAAACAGTTCTCTCAGACCAAACCACATTGGCCTGTATGACATGAAATTTTGAAGTTGGTAAAGCCAGGTTCCTGGAATCATGATAGTTGGAGGCAGGCCAGGAAACCCCTAGAAGATACCCCCAAAAGACAAACTAAGTTCAGTTACTGGGTCAGTCTGACCTTGACCTGAACTTCTTGCTGGACTTGCTGAGGATGGCCTTGCACCACATCCTTCTGAGCTGCACTGTGTTCCACAAGGCCCTGGAAGGACCTCTGTAATTCACTCAGAAACTGCAGCATCTGCTTATTCTGCTGAAGAGACAGATCCTGTGGGTGCTCAGATATAAAGAGCTGAATATCCAAAGCAAGTGCATCCAGCTGAGACTTCCTTTCAGCCATAGATTGTTTCATATCCTAAGGCAAATGGGGTGAGAAAAAACAAACACTTTTTATTTCTCTAGTCATAGAAAAGCTACTGGTTTTGAGAGTTAAAGGTTAATATTCTATATTTTATCATTGGTTACAAAAAGGAGCACTACCAAGTCTCTCTCTCTCTCTCTCTCTCTCTCTCTTGTTCTTTGCAAATTCCCAAAACAAAGCATTAATTCCAAGTAGCTTCCATTACTGGACCTAGCTTTACAATGCAGTAAACTTTCAATTTTTTATCCTAACTCAAATTTTAAGGCTTAATTTTTTTCATACTTATGTATTTTGGTGGAGCGGGGGGGGGGGGGACTAAGTCCTTGTGTACACTGGGCAGCCACTTTTCCACGGAGCTGCCTCCCTAGCGCCTTTCATATTGTTTAAGACACTTTTACTATGCTGTTCAGATTGGCCTTGAACTCATTTTATAGCCTAGAAAGGCCTTGAATTTGTGATTCTTTCAGCTCAACCTCCCAAGTAGCTGACATTAGAGGCCCATACCACCAACCCTGGCATAATTTTTTAAAAAAAGTTTTGGAAAAATGCAACATTAATTTCTGAGATGGTTTAGCAGTTAAAAGCACAGGATGCTTTTCCAGAAGACCCAGGGTCAATGCCAGCACCCACATGGTAGAAACTCTAGTTTTAAGAGGCCTCTTCTGGCCTTAGTGAGCACAACAAGCACATGGTGACAGATATATGTGCAGGTTAAACAACATGCAGATAGGCTTAAGCATCTGTTTTATTGTCCAGTAAGTAATCTGTAGGGGAATACTGAGACAACAGAAAACTTATTTGATTCACTAAAAAGCAACTTTTTATTTTTAGGTGGCTGGAGAGATGGATCAGTGGTTCAGAGCACTTATTATTCTTCCAGAGGATACTGAGCAGCTCAAGATAATCTGTAACTCTAGTTCCTGGGGATCTGACTCCTTATTCTGGTCTCAGTGGGGACATGCATGTATGTGGCACACATACATACACTCAGGTCCCCATAAATATGTATAAAACTTCAAACAAAAATCTTTGTAAAATGATTCTTTTTCCCTTTTGTTATTGTTGTTGTTTTTCAAGACAAGATTTCTCTGGCTATTCTGGAACTTACTTTGTAGACTAGGATGGCCTCAGACTCATAAAGATCTACCTGCCCTGCCTCCCGAGTGCTGGAATTAAGGGCATGGGCTACCACCACTTGGTGATTTATTTACTTCTAGCCTACAGAAAACCTTGCCTACTTACACTTTAGGTCACCAATGAAAAGCTCCCCCCAAATTGTGCAAGATTGAATACCAGGCAAAAGAGAAACAAGAACAGACCCTAGCCTCTCAGTATAAAATAGATATAAAATTGGGCTCTCAGAGAATAATTTCAAGGAGAAACAGTCAAAGGCTCTGGACCTCTAGGAGTATAATAATCTTAAATATTAAACATAACTCATCCAATTTCTGAAAAGAAGACTTGTACTTTCTAAGAAAGGTTAAGTATAAAGACATATTTGGCAATAAGGAGAATAAAAGTATTATAAGTCAAGGGACGTGGTGGGAATGGGTGGGGAGCTCACCTCATATTGTTGGAGAGTGTGACTCAGGCTGTCAGCACCAGCTTCAGTGCCATATCCCTTGCTGTTCAGAGTAAGACTGGCTCTGCCAACCCAGGCTCTCAGATCTTGAAGCTTGCTTTCCAGTTCCTTGTGCTGATTTAATACTGTGGTCTAGGAAATAAATAGCAAGTCAGACTATCCCTCTCCAGATCTACCCGGCTTTGTGAGAGCACTTAGGAATAAAAATGAGCAAGGTACTAGGGCTGGAGAGATGCCTGGGTGGTTAAGAGCATTTGCTGCTCCTACAAAGTGCCTGAATTCAGTTCCTAGCACCTACACCAAGCAGCTCACAAACACACTGTAACTCAAGTACCAGGGGATCCAGTACCTTCCTTCTATCCTCTGCTGACACCTCCACTCACGTGCATATAGCCTTCAATATGCATAATTAAAAATAAATCTTAAAAAAAAAAAGAAAATGCTCACAAAAAAAAAAAAAAAAAAAAAAAAAAAAAAAAAAAAAAAAAAAACATGCCCAAACCAAGACACTACCTTTTTTACCTCCACAGCATTCTGGAGGTGGAAGAATCTGGAACTCCAGGAGTCACTAACGGAGCCTAGAGACTTCTGAAGAGTCTTGGCATCTTTCTCTAATGCCTTCAACAGCTGAGCAGGAACTTCTTGTGGCTGACTGGTAACAATCCGATCCACACGCTCCAATTCCTGACTCACCACGGTGGACAGATCTTTTAATTCCTTGTCTAATACCTGAGGGGACAGAGTAAAGTTACCCCCAAAGTCAGAAGCAGTACCGTGCCCGGGGATCAGTAGAAGAGCATGTGCCTACCTTTTTTGAGGCCTAAACTCAATGCCCAGTACAGAGTAGCAATTTTACCATCTGGGAATCAGCTGTGTACATGTGCTAGATCACCTCACATCTACATAGGACTTAAAAGATGGTGTTTTATGTAGGCTCCTTAGTTTAATCACTAATCAACTAACATTCCTCAGTACTGAACAACATGGATTGTTTTGTCTGAGGCCACCCAAGAGAAATAGGAGAGTAGTTAGGACTTGGATTCAGGTTTCTGACTCAGTGTAATACTCTGTCCACTACACCTTGACTCCTCTCTAAAACCATCAGTTTTCCTTTTCCCAGGCAGATGACATGTAGAATTAATGGGCTTCAAGAGAAAACAACCAAAAAGACGACTCTTTCCATCTAAATTCTAAAGAGAAAGAACCAAAGAATATAAAAATACCTGAAAGCAGTCTTCCCACTCAGCTGTTCTATAATATTCTTACTTTTCAATAGAGAAGCCAACAGTGGGTGGTGGAAGAGTGTAACAGTGTGTTGGGGAGGCATAGCCTCACTTCCCTGATAGCCATCTAACACATCTATTTATACTGCATACTGGATATTGAGAAACGGGGCAAACTTCTGCAGGCTCGATTGTCTTCATCTTCAATCTCAATGAGTGACTTGGTTTCCCTTTCAAGGCTGCCTTTTGATCCATTCTAATGTTCTTAAGAGCTAGCTACTATCTTTACCAATTTCTCCTCCCTTAGTTTCTCCAAAATCCACTGAAAACATTTCTTTGTCATGCTATGGCCTACCTCTTTACTTGCCTGCAACAAAAACACTTCAGGAACGAATGACATTCAGTAATCATCTGCCATCTCATTTAAATCTCACACTCCATGGAAACTGTTTTTTATATGAATTAGTCTTCACTGGACTCAGTATCTCTGCCCTCTGATCTTCCTAGAGGTATTTTCCTTCAGTTTCTATAAGGCCAGTATTTCTTGGTGTTCTTTGAACAAATGAAATAGGACTGTGGATATGCCTCAGTAGGTAAGAGCACTTGCTTGAGGAAGCACAAAGAACTGAGTTCAAATCCTATAGTCCCACATAAAAAGCTGGGCATGACCATGAACACATGCAACCCTAGTGTGGCAGAGAGAGATAAAGAACAAGAAGAGGGTTTGTTGCTCCGCATCCTAGTTCCGGATTCAGTTCACCTTTCCGAAGGGTGTAAGATGAAGGGTGATGGAGCAGGACAATAAAATAAATCTCTGTGGCCCACTTGTAAGTGTAGTAAGGTGTATACAACCACACATGTGCATCTACACATATACAAAAAAAAAAAAAAAAAGGAAAAAACCAACCAACCATCAAAACCAACCAACTCACCAGCTAATAGAGGGTTTTACTTCTGAAACTGTGAATCAGTTTTTTGGTTTAACACACACACACACACAGCATGTACACTCTATAGACAACCTGGAGTGTCATCTTCAGGAGTTCCATCTACTTCCTTTGAATCAAGATCTTTCATTGGTCTGGAACCCACCATTTAGGATAGAGTAACTCCCTAGTGAGCTGCTACAGGAATCCTCTTATTTCCGCCTCCCCAGTGCTAGGATAACAGCCAGTGTGCCTGGCTTTTGTTTTGGTAAGACACAGTGTCACTGTGTAGGCCTGGCTGGCCTGGAACTAACTAGGTAGACCAGGCTGGCCTCAACCTTGTGGTGATCCTTCTGCCTCTTTCTTGTAGTAGAAGGATTACAGGCAAATATATTCCCATATAATTTGAGTAAAACACTGCTGGTTTTCCCAGCAGGGAAACACAAGCATTCTGGGACTGAAGAAATGGCTTAGTAGTCAAGAGCACCTACTGTTCCTTGCACCAATGCTGGGCAACTTACCTGTAAACTCTAGTTATGGCCTCCATAGGTACCTGTACTCATGTGCACATACTCACATACTGAGATACACACACATACATAATAGCAAAATTTATTTACCTCATACTGATGGAAAGAATGTCCTTAGATCTCTGTCCTAAAGAGTTTCAGCTATACTTTTCCAATGTTATTATTAATGTTATAGTCTTTTAAATGGTGTTAAAATTGCATCCATTCATTCATTTATTTTATTGAGTTTGCATGTGCTACAGTGCAAACACAGTGTGGAAGTCAGAGAAAAACATGCAGGAATTCCTTTTCATCTATTATGCAGGTCCTGGAGATTGTTGAACTCAGATCTATAGGCTGGACAGCAAGTGCCTTTAGCTATTAAGATATTTCACGGACACAAATGGTGGTGATTTCTGAATTGCCTAAAAAGTTGCCTACAAACCCTATATGCAGAGATGGGTCTGATAAATATAGGCGTCACTGATGGGATAGGGTTGAGCCCTACACTTGGGAAATCATTCCCATTGTCACCATTAGGTCTTCGATTTCCATGGGTGTGTGGGTCAAATGAAGCTCATGGGTTAATCACCTTCATCTAATCCTATGACTTCACAAAAGAACCCTTGCCTTCAACTGTGTCTTCCTATAGGGTCTACGTAGATGCTTTCTTCAGAAGACAATCTTTAGTCTTCTAGAAGGGGGAAAAGACATATGTAACTGCTATGCTACTGAAACAAGTTGGCAACCTGTAGGCTTACTTGCTTCTTACACTTTAAGCAACTTACAACCCTGTTTGCATATGCATCTGCTCTCTGGTGTAACTATAAAGGGCCTCAGGGACTTATGCAATGTGACTTCACCTACTGAAGCTTGAGAAGTAGTATTCTTAGGTGTGTGTGTGTGTGTGTGTGTGTGTGTGTGTGTGTGTGTGTGTGTGTGTATGGAGGCCTTCCAGTGCTGGGATTAAAAGGATGTATCACCATGCACAACTTACTTCAAATTTCTTAACCAATCGCACTGCTTTTGAACTTAACTTCATTAAATCAAAGATCATATAGGTAGTACATGTCTATCCAAAGTATATTCAAATATGATTCTTAAAAATCTTACTTGTTCTAACCCAGCATATCGTACAAATACCTAACAAGGAGTCTAAGATTTTCTTTCAATGGGAAAGAGTGAAAGGCAGGTTCTTGCAAACCTTGAAGTCTTCAGGATAGCTAGCTAGAAGCTACCATCTGGAAGCCAGTGGGAATGGAGGAATGTTTGGGTACGTACCTTGGCCTGACCCAGTAGATCTTGAAGCTCTGCCACATTAAGCTCCAAAGGTTGAATCTGTTTGGTTCTCATTTCAATGTCCCGTAACAGAGACAGATAGGAGACCAATTTCTCATCATGTTCTAAACAAAGTCTCCGGGTAAACACATTCTGTCAAACCAAAGTAAAACTCATGAAGTCCTGTTGTTTTCCTTAAAGTCAGCTTTTAAAATAGAAGCAATTTTTACTATACATAAGACAGAATGAAATGTTATTCTGCCAGAACCATTTCTAAGCAATAGACAAAAATCATTTTATTGACTTTCTCAGAAAGCAGAAGCTCATAATTATAAATAAATAAGCATCATTTAAAAACACTTCTAAAAGCCATTCTGATTTCAAGTAACATCACTCTAATATTTCAAATTAGCTTCAGTGTTTTTAATTTTAGAACTCTCAGGCTGGAGATAGATATTGGCAGTACATAAGTTATACAGGAAGCCCTGAGTTCACTGCTAGAGTCACAAAAATAAAAACAGTGAAGGAAAACTCTTACAATTTTTAGAGAGACATTCACGGGCAAAGCCCAATTTTCCAACAACTATATTATGGATGATAAGTGAATTAATAACTTAAAAGATTTAGCTAACACACAAAATAAATAACTATGTACATATGTGTGACTTTTGTATCCAATTAAGAATTATAATGATGGGGGCTGGTGAGATGGCTCAGCGGTTAAGAGCGCTGACTGCTCCTCCAGAGGTCCTGAGTTCAATTCCCAGCAACCACATGATGGCTCACAACCACCTGTAACAGGATCTGGTGCACTTTTCTGGTATGCCTGAAGACAGCTACAGTGAACTCACTTACATACATGAAATAAATAAAATATATCTTTAAAAAAAAAGAATTATAATGGTAAGCTAGGGCTGAGAGGATAAATAGCTAAGTAGTAATACAGCACTTGCCTAGGAAGCATTAAAAAAAAAAAGAATTATCATAGCATTAAAGCTATTTATATCTTTTTGTTTGTTTGCTTGTTTTAAAACAGGGTTTCTCTCTGTATCCCTGGGTGACCTAGAATTCACCTATAGATCAGGCTGGCCTCAAATTCAGGGATCCATCTGCCTCTGCCTCATAAGTGCTAACACTACTTATAGTTTGGGAACTAGTATTCTCTGGTAAACTGAAAACAGACCTTATTTTTTTTTCTTTTAAAGAAGAATTTATTTCTTGTTATCAATTTGTGTGTGTGCACATGTGTATGTAAAAAACTAACTAAAAGCTAAAAATGACGGTGTGTCTTTAATCCTAGAAAGGGAGGCAAGAGGATTGCCACAAGTTGGAGACCTCCCTCAGGATACATAATGAGCACCAGACCCGCTAGAGTCACATAGTTAAACCCTGTTTCAAAACCAAATCAAAACTAACCAAACAAAAATACTCCCAAACTCTAATAAAACAGAACCCAACACATTGGGATACTTGCCTGAGTTGCTCTGCAAGGCGCTGAATTTACACCTTCACTCCCCTTCCCAATAGGTATAGCCATGAAGGGGGCTCGTTCATCCCCAAGGCACTCTTTGTGCTTTTCCTTGGGTATCTTCACTATAGAACATGGCAGGGACGGTGGCATTTCCTCTCTGAGTTCGGAAACAGTGGGAATGACAGCATCATGATGCTTTATATTCTCACTCTGCACTGTCCTTTTGGGCAGTTTCTCTGGAGGAAGAGATGCCAAGATCCTGGGCCCTCTTTGACCTACTCTATCTTCAGAGGACCCTTCTTCTGTGTCTCTAACTAGAGGATTTACTACTTGTAGATATTTTGTTTCCTGGGTTATTGTTATTTTAGATTTCTGATGTCCACAAAACCTATAATCCGCTTTGCTATCCTCATGAAGACCCTTTATATCGGAGGAATCTAGATAACTGATACCTTCCGTATCTAGAGTAGAAAATGGGGTTTCTTTCAATTTATTAGCTCTTGTTGAGTCCATAGGTATTCCTTGATGTAAATTTTCTTTATAATTCTTGGGTGGGAAAATCTTATCTTTGGTCTCTACAGTCTTAGATGTAATACACAGGTCTTGCTCATCAGTAGTCTCCTGTCTTGAGGTAATTTGGGCAGCCATGTCTCCTTTGGAAACGTGGGGTACATCTGAAATTTGGGATTCTCCATCTGATTCCTGGGAGTTTAGTCTTTCAGGTCTTGAGATTTCAGAAGAGAATGGCTCTTTCTGGACAGTACTAGCAGTTTCTTGAGATAATTTTTCTCCTGGTTTTAAAATCGAACAGAGGTTTACAGTTCTCATTTCCCCTTCACTGAAGAATGTTAAAGCATCTCTATTTTTTAGGGAAACATCTTTGGATGTCATCTGGGAAGGAAAGCCTTCCTTTTCTCTACCAGCTTCTTTTTCCTTGTCATCCCCAGTCATTCTCATAGCCTGGCTCTTCACAGAGGGGTCATGTTCATCATCAGTTGTAACTTTCTGGGCCAAGTCTTCCTCAGAAAGAACTGCTGCTACTCTGCTCATTTGGATACTTCGCTCTCCACCCATCTCTCTCCTCACTCTCCGTCCAACCTTCACATTCACTGACTGCTCACTCCACAGTTTGCCTGCTGTTTCATAATGAGATTCTTGTCCTTTTGAAATCATTCTCCCCTGACACCCTCTTGCTTCTTCAGCATCCAGGCCTGAGGCTGACTGCTTTACGTGAGAGATCACTTTTACTTGTGTTCCCGCTTTCTCCCGCTCTACATCTGCACATTTTCTCACAGGACTGCTAGCTTCCTCTCTGAGTTTCAAATCAGAAGATTCTGGGCAGGAATGTGTCACCAAAACTTGATATGAAGATTTACCCTTAAGACCAAAAGGACTTATGATGCTGGCAGATACTTTATTGTCTGTAGAAGCTTTCTCCTCCTCTTGACGTTGGCCTTCCATTTCAAATGAAATCTTCTTGCCATTTTCTGCCTTTTCCCCATTAGAAACCTTTCCATCAGGCTTTCCTTGAGTACACTGACTGCCAACTTGTAACACTCCCTCATGTTTCTCTTTATCATAACTCTCCCCGGTAGTCTTACTAAACTCAAATAGTAACTCCTTTCTTAGAAATTCACCCTTCAATTCACATACTCCAGTCCCACCTTGCTTTCCTAAGGTATCTACTTGGATCATAGTTGCCAGTTCAGGGCTAATCAATCTTTTCTCAACAGCATCATTTAAAGTCACTCTTTGATCATTATGTATATCAATAATTCCTCCAGTTAACACCTGATGAGATGCAATAATCCTGGCCATGTTTTCATCTAACTGTTTCTTTTCCAGAGCTGATGCCAATGTCACTCTTTTTCCTGTGGTCATATCTATGATTCCACCAGTGTTCGCCTGAGCTTCCAAAACCTTCAATGTAGATGCAAAGTCTACTTTTCCATGCTGGATTGCTTCAGACAGTGTTAGCACTTTGTTGCTTGTCTCATCTTTAATATCAGAGAATGGAATTACTTCAAGATATCTCCATCCAGATTCAATGTCAATCCTACATTTCTTTACCAATTCTGAGTAGGGAATAATTGTGCAGTTTTCAGGATCTATAACTCCATGCATCATTCCTGAAGGCAATTCTGTTTTATTAGCTAAGGATTCTCCTTTGTTAGCTTTTGCCAAGGTCAATTTCTGGCCATAAATGAAATCCTCTAAGTTCCCACTAAAGTCCTGAATCTCTTGGATTTCTCTTTTCAAGTCTGGAGAAACAAGATCTAATTTTATGGCTTCCGAGAAGGAAAGAGCTTCCTTTGTTTGAGGATGAAAAAATTGATGGTGGTTAAAGTTCTCAACTTTTCTGAGCTGCCTGGCTACATCTTCACCAATCAAGCCATGTTTAAAGGCATCATCAACAGAAAGTCTCAAGCCAGATATATGATGAATGATACCACCATCAAGCACTTGATTAGTCAACAGATAAACAGCTTCTTCTCTCTCTAGAAGACCTCTATCAATGGACTGCAAAACTGTTAATGGTGCTTTACTTTCAGGGTCCATAAGTCCTGTTGTTTCCATTTGTAGCCTGATTAATCTCTCTTTAACTGCCTTTTCAGCACCTCTGCCTTTGGTAGCTTTTTCCAGATTGATAAGTTCTGTCTGGTCAGCAATGTCTACCAAACCAAGATTTGAGGCCAAAGTTACTGAAAGCTTTTTGCCTCGTTTCAGGTCAACAATTCCACCAGTTATCACCTGTCCCTCTAAAATCCTTGTGGCTGTCTCCTTGTCAATCAGTCCAGCTGCCACAGCCTCCTTTACAGAGCACAGTGAGTGGGTCCTGGGGTCTAAGATACCACTTATAGCTTTGTCTGACATAAGGACATTATACAATAATTTCTCATCCATTAGACCTTCATCAATAACTTCTTCAGTTGTCAAAGACTCACAGGTCTGGGAGTCAAAGAAGCCCCGAAACATGTTCAATTTCCCCATAAGTTTCACAGCTGTGTGGCTGGACACAAGGCCTTGGGCTATTGCTTCATTTAGTAAGAGTTTCTGACCTGTTTCTTCATAAAAGATACCACCATCCTGTAGCTGTGCAGATAGTGTACTCAAGGTAGTGTCTTCAAAAGGAGAGCTACACAACAAGGAAGGCTCACTACCACTATCTTCTGTATCAGCCTTTTCTAATATCACCATCTGACCATCTGCAACACTCTGTCCTTCTTGGCTTTGTTTGTGGTGATCCTTAACCAAAAGTACTTCATTTAATTCTTTCTTTAAAGAATTAACATTCATATCATGTTCTGACTTAAATTCTGATTTCAAACTTATAGAAGTATCTACCTGAAATTGTGACATTTTATTATGAGACTTTATGAGTGGTATTCCAGTTTCACCTGGAATATGGCCAGCTTTGACAGGCTTCATTTGTTCTTTACGACATGCAAACAAAGACTTTGTGGGAGCTTGGTGTTTTGACTTCTCAGTAGAAAGGTCTTTGTCAAACACCAAGGCCATCCCTTCAGATTCCCCAGGACATTCTACAAGGAGGGGGTCTCCACTGATACTTTCCTCGCTAAACATTTCTGTTTGCTCTTCCTTTTTACTTCCTAATAATGGTCTTTGTAGCTCTAACTTGATTTTATTGATGACCTTCAAACTGCCAACATTTTCAGTAATGGCTTCTTGTTCTCCCACAAACAGCTCTCTTTCAGGGCTCTCTGCAGAAGAGCGCTTTATTCCTACCATAGACCTTTCACCTTTTGCTTCAGTACAGTTTTCCTGACTGGGATGGTCTTTGTTCTGAGGAGGACACTGGGATTCACAGGGCTTCCTAGGATGCTTAGCACTGGAAATTTGGGAAATGATCCCAGTATCCAATTCTTGTAATTCCTCAGAAGTGTCCAGTCTTTGATGCTGAATTTCAAATACTTCTGGAAGAATGATTTGACAGTCATCTCTGGATGTTAGCATCTCCACCATCTCTTGATCCAGCAAAAGCAGCCTGTGTCCAGTGTGTGCATTAATGACGCCGTGAGTCATCAGCTGAAACAGCAGCTTCTCTCCAGAGCTACATTTTTCCTCTCTTTGGTGTGACACAGGTGGTTTACCAGCAGCAACGCCTACCTTGCTTTGTTCTGCAGAGTCTGCTAGTTGTATGTGGGGCATCATGTCAGGGATACGAACTGACCTTAAGTTATTGACAAGATCTTTATCTAGGATACCACTCTCTGCTGCTTTTTCCCAGGACCAAATCTCTGTGAGTGTTGGTAGAAAAAGAGCCTCAATTTGCTGTCGGTTATGGAGGATTTTATGTGCTAATTCAGTAGACACAATACCTTGTTCTAGCGCATCTGTAATTGGGAGGATCTCTCCAGATTCAGGCAATAGGAACCCCATAAATGACCAGAGGGATTCTAGAATTACAAGAGCAATCTTAGCAGCTACTAGATTATTGGTCACTGCTTCATCAATAGTCATCCTATCCCCTGTGACAGTGTCAATGATGCCTCCTGTCCGAAGCTGCCTTATGAGAATAGCGCAGGCCATATCTTGGTCAATCAAATTATGTCTCATAGCCTCTTCCACAGTAAGTCTGTGTCCTGTTCTTGGATCTACTATGCCACCAGCAAATAGCTGAGCTTCCAACAGCCGGACAGTGACCTGCTTATCTATCAGCCCTTCCTGGACAGCACGGAAAATGCTAACTTTCCGACCTGATTTCAAGCTCACCATTCCCCTTGCCAACTGCTTGACAGGCAACAATTTCAACCCTGACTCTTGATGGATGATACATCTCTGCATCAGTTCCAGCAAGCCAACTTTTTCAGCTGTATTGGGGTCTATTAAATTCTTGGATGATCTCAGGTGAGACTGCAATTCTGAATGAAGCCATGATGCAATGAAGCCTTGATGAAAAGCTCCCTCCAGATTAATACAGTTCTCACTAGGGGAGAGACTGAAACCTCCAGTTGCCAGGTGAACTTCTAAGACTTTCAATCCAAGTCTCTCACTTATTATTTTCTTTTCAATTGCTTCCACCACAGAAAGGGAGCCTTGGGTGCCTGTAAGCCTGCTTATTAAAGACAGAGAATCCCTTAGTCCCAGGAGCTGCTGATATATTGGAAGGTTAATGAGATTTCTGGTGAGACCCTCTTCCAAGGAGAGCTTTTCACTGTTCTGAGGAGCAATGAGGCCAGACATGATAACCTGGGATTCCAGGAGGACAAGGCCTGTGTCTTGGTCAATGAGGCCATTTTGCATGGCTCTGAAGATGGGAAATATCTCCACTGTGCCTAGGTCAATCACACCAGCAACTGCTTGGCAACCCTAAAAGAAAGAATTAAAATGAAAATTTGAATCAGAACCAATGGTAAAAAGCACATATGTTGAAAGAGAACCACAGTAGATGAAATTCTGATCACAAGAAAAACCTACTCCGAGTAAGTCCCAACCTGTACAAAATACCAAAATGGAAGCCAGGCCATTCATGCTAGGAAGTCATTCTTCTTTGTTTTGTTTTTTTGTTTTTTGAGACAGGGTTTTTTTGTGTAGCCCCGGCTGTCCTGGAACTCACTCTGTAGACCAGGCTGGCCTCGAACTCAGAAATCCGCCTGTCTCTGCCTCCCAAGTGCTGGGATTAAAGGCGTGCACCACCACCGCCCAGTGGAAGTCATTCTTCTAAACTGCCAAATGTTTAATAGAGCCAGAAGTTCACAGATTGCTCAAAGGATGATAGACAGCATTAAGCATATGGGAGTAACAAGCTTTATTTACAAAGTAGCACTCAGTGGAAAGAAAAGAGACTAGCTTTTAAAAACTCATCTTATTTATGATTTACTATGTACTTGGTGTATAGGGTGTGTGCATGTGTATGCATGCATGTAGGCATTCAAGAGCCACAGCACTCATGTGTAAGTCAGAGAACAACTAGTGGGAATTGGTTCCGTCCTTCCAGCATGTGGACCTGATGACAGGCATCTTTACTTTACTGAATCACACTGCTTGCCTTGGGTGGCAATTTTTAAATATTTTATTTTTTACTTTTTAAAATTGTGTGTATGGGTACACATGAGTGCAGGTGTCCTAGGAGCCCAAAGGTCTATCAGTCAAGCAGTGTGTGCTTGAGAGTTAACTCTCTAGGAGACAGTGCTAGGAAGACCTGGAAGGGGCAAGTCAAGGAAGAAACAGATTGTGAACCACTAGAACCACTGCTTCCAGTCTGGGCTAAAATAGGTAATACAACAACTATGATGACAACTACCACTCAGATGTATGAAGAATGACATATAGTCTTCATAGTGGTTCTTTAAAAGAGTAATCTTACTTTTCATGTAAGAACATGAAACACACACTAGGTAACTTGCCCAAGGTAACAAAACAAGTGAGTTCCAGAAACCAACCTGGTCTCAAATCTTTTGCTATTATATTGTCTCTCTGGATAGTTCTTGGAAGTATGAAACAGTAAAGTCACACCTTAAACAGTAGTTAGTCCCTAAATTCAGGGAATAAGGTAAACCATATACATTGATAAAATTACCTTTGTAAATTCTAGAATCGCCTGCTGAAGACTTCTCAATTTACAGCCTTTTATTTCAGATTCCAAACCATTTAGAGTTTAGCCACTTGACTGAATGATCGCTTGCACTGGCCTCCGTTTACAGCTCTTTTTCCTTTTGTTTGTTTTCTGAGTCAGGGACTCACTATGAAACTCTGACTTTCCCCAGTATAAATTATGTACAGCAGGCTGGCCCTGCAGCAGACTCCTGCCTCTGCCTCCAGAGTGATAGGATTAAGGGCATACACCACCATGCCCTTCATTCATTGTCTCTCTTAGAGCAGTATTATTTTTGGATTTTTAAAAACTCATAACGTATTCCTACATAATCTAGACTTAATTGTCAACCACTTCCCTGTCTACTAACAAGTGCACCTCGTCTCTATTCTCAGTGAGAGGTAAACTATATTAAAAGCATAGTTTTTCTCTATGCGTACAGAAAGAGTATCTGCAATACAATGAACAGTAAATGAATAAATAGATAACATGTAAGAAAGCCTTTAACACTATTAGGCCATAGCTTCCACTTTGAAGACTGAACAAGGATTTGAAGCATGAGGGCTGCACATCAGAATGAAGACTGGATAGCAAAGAGAGACGTCTCATTTCTCCAGTTCATTGTATATGCTCAATTAATGGCATAATTCCCCATGCTACAAAGTATATTATTTACTATTCTCCTTAATCTTTAATTTTTGTATTGCAGGGTTCAATTTATATAAATGAAACACACATACCATACAGATCTACTATGTGTCTATTTTATAGAGATTGAAAAAAAATGCTCATTGGGATATATGTAAATCCTTTTTGAAAATCCATAAGCCAGGTGTTTGCACACACCTTTAATCCAAGCAAGCACTTGGGATGCAGAGCCAGGAGGATCTCTAAATTCAAGGCCAACCTGGTTTATAGAGCAAGTTCCAGGACCTACCTCAAAAAACCAAAAAGGGGGAAAAGAAAAAACAAAAAACAAAACAAAACAAAAAAACTATATAAAGCCTGTTGAGAAAGAGATGTTATAACAAAAGGGAAGACTATTGAAATTGTTCAATTTCTTCTGTAAGAGTTATATCTCCAAAATGCTGACATTGAAAAAAACAAAACAAACAAAAAGAAAACCCTGGAATTGAGCCAAAGAGAAAAGCCTTCATAATTCTTTCCAACACCCTCATAGCTGGAGGCTAGGCAGGCAGCACTGCGCTGGGAAGTAATCCAGAGAAATCCAGTCTAGCAAACATGGACATTCTGACCTAGATGAGCAGTAAGAGACAGGGAGAAAAGGAAAGAAAACAAAAGGCATCTACTTACCCACAGTGCAGAGCACGCCTCGGGCAGATAGGAAACAGAGCCTTATGGAGCAGCTCAGCCGTATCGCATACACAGTGTAAGCTTGGGGTTAGCGTCCAGCATGCGACTGTTTGTTTTTTTGCAAAAAAGAACCCCAAACAGGTCGTCCTCTTTTCCCTTTGTGCATTTGTGCTTAAACTCCAAAGGGTTAGTGAGACTTGTAAGCAAGGATGTCAGTTAATCAGAACAGTACTTTACATGACACACACAGTACAGGGCACATCATGCTCAATGTGGCGGTGCTCAGCAGCTTGTCCCTTCCTTCTTTCTTCCCCCTCCCACCCCTCTTTAACTTTTCAAAATGAGAACTGGATGTTCTCAGCAAGCAATTGTTAAAACTTTTCACATACTCCCTTATATGGTGAAGCAACAGCCATCAGAGTGGGCTGCTTTACACAGAAAATCCTGTAGCCTTTATGAATTTATAAATTTATATTCTTGTTTCAGAATCAAGTATATTTTATTTGAACAATCATTTTTTGAATCATGTAGACCAAATGTGATTTACCACATTAGCTTTCCCCACATAAACTGGCCATTGCTTCACAACATAGGAAATAAGCATGGCAAACACACTGTATATCCCAGAGACACATGTATATAATTTGGTTAAATGTACACACACACAAGTATCCAGAAAGAACTTCAGACGATCAACAGCAACTATAATGACTTCCATGTGGTACAAAAATGAAGGTGAGGTGAGAACTGGTAACGTGCTATGTGATAGGATGAGCATGGATGGTGAGGGGAACCAGCGTCTCAGTCAGTGAAGCTCACTCTCCCTGGTCACTCTACAGAAGGAAGAGGGTTATAAGCATGTTCTTGCCAATATCCACAACTCTTGGCTATCAACTCTTGGGTGACAAGGTCTTTAAGGAGTATAATCTTATTGACCTGTGATCAGATAAAATACAGGATTTAAATTCTCATTAACTGTTTTCCAATATGCAATGGTAAAATGTGGGTGGAGGTGGGAGTGGACCGATACAGAGGGTTTGCTCTAAGTGCCCTCTGATATTTTTGACTGACCAACACATCATGGAACCCCAGTAAAGAAACACATGACAAATGACTGCTAAGGTGAGGTTAAATATTAAGTCACATTGGTCATGGCAAGCTAGTGAACATGACTCTCAATCAGCAAAGCCACTTTCATACCATTTAAAAGACTTCCATAATATATGGAACCCAAAACTAAAACTACCTTTTGTTCTGTCTGCTGAGCCAACTGGCTTTGGAGCTGCTGGAGCTGACTTGCGGAACCATCACAAAGGTCATGGTAAGTCTTGTTCAGGGCGCTCAACTGCTCAGAGATCTGGTCCTTCTCTCTTTCTGAAAGCCTGAAGGATGAAGCATTATATTTCTCTCAGGGGAAAATTCTTCAAACTATATTCAAAACTGCTATATTGTTGCCATGAATGGATTATCTGAATATAACAAGTCTCCTATACTTAACTTTGGCATCTCACATATATCCTATGATTCTTAGTGATGTTAATGCTATATAACTCTATGTTTATAGTTCTGCAACTGTAATCAAAATGACCTCCCTGCTTTCTTAGTCTTACTCATATACAGCAAATCTGGATGCTGAAATAATATAAAATCATTGTGATTTAAATTATTAGACCCCAAAATGTATGATATAGTCTTATTTTATGTCTTTACTCCTTTCAGTTATCCTCATTCAAAAAAATTTATAAATCTCACTTACCTATTGACTATATAGTCATCTTTAACTTTTCTTATTTTTAAAGCCTTTGTATGTGGATGTATCTGTTGAGCACATTCCTCATCACACCCATTTTCCCTTGTCTCCTCTCCCAATCTTAGCCATTTTTGTTTGGTTTGGGTTTTGTTTTTAAGAGGTCAGGCCTCTTGTGTAGCCCAGGTTGGGTGAGCTAAAGCTGGTGACCCTTCTGGGTTAGCTTCCTACGATGGAATTACTACCATACAATGCTTAACTCCAAGTTTTACTATTCAACCACATTTGCTTTAGGTAGAAAACAAGATACTGTGACCTAATGTTACCATGTGTTTGTCACCACAGCCATTCATTTCCTGTCTTCCTAGAGGTTCACATCTTGAATCTGGTGAAACCTAAAAGTTGGTTGCCTCCTCCATATTAATTCTGAGAATCAACTATACTTATTTATGTTAGAATTACCTACCAACTAATTGATATTCCCCCAAGCCTTCCTTGACTCTTCAAATTGCTCTGAGTCTATCATTTTCTCTGTCAGTTATCTTTAGTTTACCTCTGGCATGTAAACCCTGCAATGGATTCTTAATCAGGTCCTTAATATTATTCTTGCCTGTCCTCTCATTAATTAGACAAAAACCAGATCTCTAAGATCCCATATGATGCCAAATGCATCCTGCGAGGTAGGGGATATCCCATAGACATATAGAAATCCTACGTTTGTAATTTTAACTGGTCCTAGGTATGTTCCTTAGAAAATCCAAGTGGGAGTCCTCAATTAATCCCTTATCATTTTGCATGGACACTACTCTAATCTTCAATAAACCCCCTACTTAAAAGTTAGATACAGATAGACCACTAGCTATTACTTCTCTTATTCTTGGACCTCACTCTTAACAAAATTACCTTGACATACCCCTTTCCTGAGCTTATATCCTTATACTGCAGGGCAAAAGCTGTCTTGACTACTGATTAAGACTGTACTTTCTACCTACCAATTACTTCCAACTTCTCCCACTCCCCTCCTTCCTACTATTAGTTCTTTGCTGTACTTAAGGCAGTTCATAAACACAGGTCTTCCATCTTCTAAGTAAAAGCTTTGTGAGATTGCATTCTGTTTCTCATTACTTGTATTAATGCCTTCTTTTCCTACAATCATACTTTAGAAAGGAGTTGAATTTCAGTTCCTTGGCCTCTTGGCCTCTCATTTACTTACTGTTCATCATATTGACTCTGACTTCACCCAACAACTGTTCATCAATACCACCAAAAAGTTCCAACGGCCAAATATATTAGATATTCATCAATGTTTCTTGACTTTGAGCCCTCCCTCCTCTTTTGAACTTTGTTGGGTGCTGAGGTATTACTCGCCAACATTTCACATTCCTTCTCTTGAGTTCCTTCACGGGGAAGACCTGAAAGTCCACTTAGGTTAATTGGCCCTTATGATTTCTACTACATCAGTGAATTAAAGCTTTGTCTCTTGAGATTTCTGTCATTATTTCCAAACTTCCTACATAGCTGCCCATCTTTGGTGAGTGTAGCTATCTAAGGCATGAATAAAGTAATACATGAATCTTACTACATACCAGGTATTTCTACTCTGAGGTTCTATAGGCTCTAATATTCAACAATGTCTAAACTACATTATTCTGCAACTCAGTCCTTAGTCTGTGTTTCTTATCTGTGTGAGTGACACCATCATACAGTCAATAGCCTGTGCTAGAAGCCTACCAGTTTTTGTTTGTTTTGTTTGGAGACAGTGTTTCTCTCTCTATAGCCTTGGCTGGCCTACAGTTCACTATGTAGTCCAAGCTGGCCTTGAATTCAGAGATCTCCCTGCCACTGCTGGGATTAAGGCACAGACCACTAGTCTAACAGTTTTTCTAATGATTTTCCATGTGACCAAACCCATAGATTCACCATCCTTAATATCGCTTTAAAAATGTATACATGTATTTATTGTATGTGTATTTGCACAGGCGGATGCAAATACATATGGAGGTCAGAAGAAAACCTGGGGAGTTGTTCTCTACTTCTCCCTGTGGATCCTGGGGATTGAATTCAGGTTGTTTTGACTTATGTACTAAATCATCTTGCTAGCCCCTTAATACATCTTGAATCTTTGTCACCTCTGTACTCTACTGAATTTATTGCATTCATTATTTTACACTTGCCTCTCATCCTCTATAATCCCCCCATGTCAATCATATTTAAGACTCCTCCCCATAGCTGAGAAGGTTAAAAAACAAAACAAAACAAAGCAAACAAAACAAAAACTCCTCAGTACAAAATACAAGGCTCTTGTTGCAGGAATTCTCCAGTCTCATCATGACTCTTAAGATTCAGCCAGTTGCAAAGGTCAGACTCAGGCTGGAAAGATGGCTCAGTGGTTAAGAGCACTGACTGTTCTTCCAGAGATCCTGAGTTCAAGTCCCAGCAACCACACAGTAGCTCACAACCATCTGTAATAGGGATCCAATACCTTGTTCTGGTATGTCTGAAGACAGTTATAGCATATTCATATAAATAAATCTTTTTAAAAAAGAAACAAACAGAAAGAAAAGGTCAGACTCACTTATGACCATGCTTGGCTAAGAAGATCTGTGAAGTTTTAATGGCCTCAGAAACTTGTTCTTTCTTGGTTGTCAGCTCTTCGGCCAGAACCTAGTAGTTGAAATAAAAAAGTAACTTTTTTTTTTTTTCTCAAACTTAAGATTTAAGTGTCAAACATGATTTCAAATAAAATTTCAAAAACCAAGGAGAAAATACAATCTAGGTCAGGCATTATAAATGAGCTTCAGATGTCTAAAAAGGTAAGTGAACACATAGGCAGCTGAAGTTGTTATAAGTCTTGGAAGTTAGCCTTTTCCAAAGTGAGAACTGTCTTTGGAGCAGCCAGGGGAACTGTTCCATGCATGATTCTACCTGTGCAGAGAGAGAGAGAGATGAGCTTTCTACTCACCTGCTGCTCCAAAATGGCCTTCTCAATGTCTGCAGATGCACTAGTGCGAGATGAGGTAGTTGTTCCTTGTGTATTTCTTGCCAGAGTAGACACCCAACCCAAAAGGTCTTTAACCTTCTCCACATGTTCTTGCTTTTCCTCTTCTACCACTTTCTGTAACAAAAAATAGAAAGTCAGTGCTGTGATCAAAGTCTCACTAGGCTGGCCTGGTATTATGTTTCCAAAGCCAGATAGGAAATACATTGTCCTTTATGTTCAGAATCTTGTTAATTTAATAATTTTCAGAAACATGAGTGAGCAGAGAGATTACATGTAAGCACTGACATAATGGACAAAAGATATATATTGCTATCTAATTTCCATGGCATGTCTATGAGTATCTGAAAACTTAGCTTACAAGAATTTTTGTAATTACAAAAAGATTACATACGTATTATATAGGACCAAAGCAGGAATGGGAATGTATATTACATACACTAGAGTCTATTTCCCCAGAAGTTCACACATAAACACACTTCTAAAATTGTTTCTATGCAGTGTTGTACCTTTGTCAATACATAGTTCTTACTAAAATCATTATATCTAGTATAATAAGCTAATATACTATAAGTAACTTTCTATGCCAATTTGTTTAAATCCATTACATTATTTTTAATAGTGCCATAGCATTTTCTGTTCACACTATGGAGATTTCTAATATTTTCCTCCAACAAATTATGTTTTACTGAAGATTTCCACTTATACCATGTGGTGGTTTGATTGAGAACAGCATCCATAGACTCATGTTTTGATTACTTGGTCCCAAATTGCTGGGAAGGACTAGAAGGTGTGGCTTTGTTGGGGGAGGAGACTCAGTGGGGAAAGATTTGAGGTGTCAAAAGACTCTTGTAATTTCAACAGTGTGTACTCTGATTCTTTCTGTTTGTAAATTCAGATGGACTCTCAGACACTGTTCCAGTGTCATGTCTGCCTGTCTGCTGCCATGCTTTCTCCATTGGTGATCACAGACATTAACCATCTGAAACTGTAGGCTCCAAATAAACTCTCTATAAGCTGACTGGGCCATGTTATTATACCATAACAACAGAAAAGTAACTGAGACATACCTCTTTCTCTAATGAAAATACTTAAAGGTGGGAGTGACGGGCATATTTATATATTCTATATTTGGAAATTTTCACCCACTAAAATTTATTTGAAAATCCAAAGGTCACTCAAAAATGATGCAGTGAATGACAAGAAACTAGTTGCCCGGTGCCTATAGTATACTATCTGAGGTTCTGTTGTTACATTGTACAGTGTTTTGAATGAGAATCAGTCCCTGTTGGTGGGTGTGGTTTGGGTAGTTTATACCATCTTTAGCAAGTAGAGCCTTGCTGGAGGAGTGTGTCACTGGGGGTGGACTTGGGAGTTTTAACCCCTCCTCACTTTGCATTCCCTATGTTTCCTATGTGTAGATAAAAATGTGATCACACAGCTTCCTGCACCTGTCACACTGATGGGCATAAATATGATGGGAGTAAATCTTATATATTTGATAAACATTTTGCAGAAAAAAAAGTTATAGTGCTTCCAAGAAACAATAATATACATTAAATAAAGTGCCTTAAAACAAAAATACACAGAAACCAGGCTGTATATGTGACCTGGGGCTTGTAGAAAGTAACTATTTCCTCTAGGAGCACGAGTTTAGTATTAACCAAGAACCAAATTTCTAGAACAGAATCGCTATAAAAAAAAAAAAAAAAAAAGCATGAATTTTACTTATCTTTTAAAAGATGAGGCATGGGAATTTTAGTATATAGTGATAGGATCAACTTGAATAATACATGTTAGCTACAAGGAATACTAATGAGCTACACCCTCTGCTTGAGGCATAGCCTTTTGTTGTTGTTAGTTTATCAAGACAGGGTTTCTCTGTGTGGTCCTGACTGTCTTGGAACTTCCCCGTAGATCAGGCTGGGCTACACATGCTTCTGCCTCCTAAGTGCTGGGATTAAAGGTGTGCACCACCATGCCTGGTGAGACACAGCATTTTAAATCATTCTTTCAACAAGGATGGGGAGCCAAACTATTCTCACCTCTTCCTCTTCCAACCGCCGGAGAGCATCACTGATATATTTTACATGCTGAGTTGTTAATGTCACCAAAGCTGTGTAACGAGTCCTCAAGTCCATGAACTATAGTGCAAAAACAATTTAGTTATTATCCAGAAAAGTAAAATTCAACAGCTGAATAAGGAAGACAACAGAAAAATGAGACAAATGAGAGCTTTTCTTTTTTTCCTCTATTCATTCATTCATTCATTCATTCATTCACTTCACATCCCAACTACAGACTCCTCTCCTCCCAACCCACCTTGCACAGCCCCTCCCCTACTCCCTACTCAAGACATGGGGGTTTCCTCCCATTCACTCACCTCCTGTGTGATGGCATCTGAAGAGGAAATCATGCGACGGCGTTTGCCTGGAGATTTTTGCTGTGATTCCACAAAGGCCTTGTACGTCATTAGCTGCAACTCATAGTCCTAAGAACAGGAGAAATTTGACAACCTTTACTTAAGACGGCATAGCTAACATATCACACAACACAAACACAGTATTTTCTTGCTGGACTACATTTAGTGTTTGTTCAGACTACAGGTTGGCAAATATTGAGTTATTCTGCCTGTCAGAAATACTAATTCTGTCTCTATAAATGAATGTGATTATTTATAATATAATTTTACTTACACTGAAAATTAATTTCTTATCTATTTATTTATTGGCCTGGGTCTTATGTAGCCTAGGGTGGTCTCAAACTCTTAGTGTAGATTAAAATAAAAAAAAAAAAAAAAAAGAAGACCTTGAACTTCTGATCATACTGCCTAACCCTTCCAAATGCTGGCATTAGGTATGTATTGCCACATTCAGTTTTATGTGATACTAGAAATTGAAGCCAGAGCCTCACACTAGCCAAGGTGTCTGTCATATGAACAATACCCATTGCCCAGTTCTTATTCTTTTATAAAAAATGTATCATAAGATATGATTCTTTTAAACTTTTTCATTGGCCAAATAAAAAAGACCATGTGGCCTAGACTCAGCTTATGGGCCATACCTTGCTGAATCATGAGTTTCTAATCTGTGATTTGAAGTCCAATTCTTTGATCTCACTCTTGGAAAAACTGAAATCCAAATAGGGAAAGCGGATTTTCCTAATTCAGTACAGTTTAGAAACTTTTCAAATCCTTTTCTCATTTTACTACGTATCCTGTGCTTCCCCTGCAACCTGCAGTGTTTTGCTCCCCACCTTCCAAACTTTCTTCATTTAAATAGTACCTTATTTACTTATTTATCTTACTACTTCTACTCTCTCATGCTCCTGATACCATTTTTTCCCCCTAAAGACATGTTTCTCTGTGTACCCTTGGTCATACTGGAATTCACTCTATAAACCAGGCTGGCCTTGAACTCAGAGATCTGCCTGCCTCTGCCTCCTGAGAGCTAGGATAAAAGGCCTGCATTATCACTGCCTGGCTCCTGATACCTTTTCTTTTCTTTTTTTCTTTTTCTTTTTTTCTTTTTTTTTTTTTTTTTGGTTTTTCAAGACAGGGTTTCTCTGTGTATCCCTGGCTGTCCTGGAACTCCCTCTGTAGACCAGGCTGGCCTCCAACTCAGAAATCCGCCTGTCTCTGCCTCCCAAGTGCTGGGATTAAAGGCGTGCGCCACCACCACCTGGCGATACCTTTTCTAAAAAACAAATATGATCATCTTGTTTCTCTGACCAAAATCTTTCAAGGATCTAGGCTCAGTTTCTCAAACATCAACATGTGCAGAAATCATCGGGGGAACCTTATGAGAATGTGGAACCAGATTCAATAGGTTGAGGGCATTTCAAGCAGTACCTCAAGTAATAATGGCATGTCTGGCTCAGAGACTACCTCTAAGGGGTGGGAGCCTCTAGAAGAGCTCTGCATAATCTGTCCAGAGCAGGACTTACAGTGATAATGTAACTTTCCTAAGCTGGAGATCATGTATTCCTTCTGGGATAAGGTACAATTACCTTCACAAGAGTGGAGTACTGCTGGGAAAATTTTTGACATTGGTCCAGTTTTGTCTGATTTCTCTCAATTTCAGCAAACAGTTCCTAGAAACCAAAGTATCACAACATTATCATTGATTATCATCACTCAGCAGTGAGAACTTACTATATTCTAAGGCAGTGAATCTCAAACCCTAGAATTATCATAGTCAGAAAGACTAGTCAAACCACAGACTGAAGGGCTAGTCCTACAGGTTTTCAGTTGGACCCAGGAACCTGGATTTCTAACATGGCTAAGGTGATACTGATACTGCTGGTCTTGGAGCTACACTTTGAGAACTACATTCCTTTAATATTTTACATGTAGAGCTTCATGTAGTTTTAGCAATAACTTCATCAGGCAGTTTAAAGGAATAATGAACTGTGTCTGTTTTAAGGATAAGGAAATAGAATACTGAAAGGTGGTTAATTTCTTCAATGTTTTCTAGCTAGTAAATAATACATAAGCCAGGACTGTAATCAAGACAATTAAACTCAGACTTCATATACTTAATGACATGGTATTAAACAAAGTAAAAGAAAACACCAACCAAAAATGCTTTAAATAATTTTCTTCTACTCTTAGTTTTCCAAACCCCTACAGTCCAGGCCTAGTTAATAAAATATAATATCAAGAAACAAAATGGTGATGTTTAATAGTTTCAAAAAATAGCCCTAGAAACTCAGGATTGGAGGACCTAATGGGTCTCTCTCTGGTCAAAATATAAAATCAGTATCTTTTTGAGAAGCACAAACAGAGGGTGCTTTACTGTCTCAGCATCTGGAGGAGTTTAGCTGCTGCAGCACTGTCATCTTTAAGATGCGCTAGCTTCTATGTTTCCCCTTGTCCTGCAGCCACACTCACCGTCTGCTGACTAAGCTGCTCTGACAGCACTCTGCTATCTTCTGCCTGGCCGGGCTTCATCATTTCCTGCTGGGCAGTGGTTTCCTCAATCCACTTGATGAGAGTTCCATGGCAGGCTCGGTAATCTCTCAGAACTTCCTGGATACTTTCTACCTCAGATTGCCTGGAGGAACAAACGAAAGCACTGTCAAACATCCTAATGTTAACATAGAGCACTGTTGCTCAGGCCTCCAAGTGGGCTCAACCATGGAGGAGCGTGATTTCACTTGGGGATAAGTGGTGCAAGGCTGAGTGATGTCTATGAAACTACCCAGGACCCTAAAAGTTTGTAAAACTAGTCCTAAGAGCTCTGAAAAGCCCTATGGAGCCAAGCATCTCAAGATAATTCCTGTCAAATTTTTCATTTTTATCTTTATTTTACAGAGTATCTGTCAGGGTACCAGGACTAAGATTTATAAAGCACTGTAATTTCTCATAGCAGGAAGTGAAGAAAGATAGAGGTTACTATCTTTAGATATCTGTCAATCTCATTAGCTTTAGGGTAGTAATGTAAATAGAGACAATACAGACTTATATGAGTTGATTAAACTCCTGTCCCTGCATATTTTCCTTCCCTTCTTAGCCTAAGAAAGATCAATTTTCAATCTCTACTAGTCATACCTTACATCATAAGCAAGGCATCAAATGACAGAAGTGAACTGAACCCACTAAAATCAATAACTGTAACAGAAGTCATAAAATCTATAAAGCCTCATTCTGAAAATGGATCAAATTAGATTTGAGCCTAATAAAACAAGAACAAAAATCTAGGTTCTCTTCTCAGGAAAAGGTTATCATATAACCATTCAAGTCCATATTAAAAAGAACACATAGCACTCGAGATGTGGCTAAGTGTCTAAGACATACAAGAACCTAATTTAATCCCAAGCACTGGGTGGGCATTGTCATAAATGGCTTAACTAGATAAGGAATGGCACTGCTAAGAGTATTCCCGCTATCTGAAAGCAAGCCTGGGGATGTAGGATGATCTGGCTGAGGTACCTATCACCCTAATAATTGTCAGGGTTGATTTAACTGATCTAGTTGGCTAAATAGATATCTCTTTCTTCCCTTACTGCTTCATCTTCATGTGTGTCCCTTCCAAAGCTGTGTTTCCTTCCAAAAAAAGCTTTCAAAAACAAGCTTTGGGCTAGGATTGTAGCCTAATGGTGGAACATATGTGTTGGGCTTTAGGTCTGCTTTAAAATTGATGATTCCAATTTTTTTCTGGGATCTTGTCATGTTCAGGATCCATGCTGTTTTAGAATCCCACACCTCTGTATAAATTCCTACTTTTTAAAAACATGAATGATAAAATACTTGATAGCTCATCTTGTTTAATCCTGAATCCCTTACCGGGTCTCCAGCTGGACGATGACACGGTGCCACCGCTCCTGTAGCTGAGAACCTTTCTCCTGATAACGTTCCAAATCCAAGTTTGGCTCTGATGCTGGGTGCTGGAGCTGTTCTGCAACTCCCTTGGCCTTAGTGATTTCCTCATCCAGAACTGAGAGCACCGACTTCTTATCCTTCGCATCACTAAGCCAGTGCTAAAAAAACACAAGAAACAGGTTAAACATTTTCCTTGCTAAAAGAAGTCTAAGGCAAGCAAAAGGACAGGGTCCGCAGTGAAATCGCCACTGTTACCTGTGACCCAGAAACCAGGCCCAGGAAAGACCTTTGCTGAGGATAGGCTCAGCTTTCCTGATGCACACTGGGAAGGGAGGGGCAAGAATGTCAAATGGGAGAACAGGGACACCATAAAGGAAAATGTGCAGATAGTTTTTTGTGTTTGAAACATGACTTTACTATATTAAGCTATGAGACAAAGCAAAGTTATATAGGTGACTAGGTCTTGGTTTTCTCCTCTGTCAAGAGATAAAAATCCCTCCCCTATTCACTTCTCACAGCAGCTCGTGAGAGTCCAGTGAAGTCACAGTAAAGTGCTTTACAACATTTCTTTGATAGAAATGTTGGATATGTTTAATTAAGCCATGATTGGACAGGAGAAAAGGCTTTCTTACTCTTCCCGTTTGGCCTTTTCTCTTCCCCCTTTTTACTACATATTATTAAAATACATTAAAACAACAGCATGCCTAATTCAAGTGCAAACATGAATCAGTGTCAAGTCATCCCAGCCTGAATCCTCTGTTAACCCAAAGCAATGGTGACTCAACTTCTTAAGAAACTAGAGAACCAACCTGTAACGTGGTACGATGGGACTCCAGAGCTGAGAGGTCTGCTGGCACTGCTTCTTCTTGACTCAGCTTGATTTCATAACCTTTGACCAACAGTTCAGCATCCTGTATGCTACGTACTATAACATCAATTGTCTTTAGCCTGTGGGGATAAAAATCAACTCCTTCATTAGCACTTTACTTTTTTCCCTCTGAGACAGGATTTCTCTATGTAGACCTGGCTATCCTGCAGCTCACTCAGTGGACCAGGTTAGCTTTGAACTCAGTGGTCCACTTGTCTCTTCCTACCAAGTGCTGGACCACACAGCATGACCAGCTTAGTACTTGAGCTTTATTTATTTTTTTAAAAGATGTATTTATTTATTTTATTTATATGACTACACTGTCACTTTCTTCAAACACACTAGAAGCGGGCATTAGATCTTGTTACAGATGGTTGGGAGCCACCATGTGGTTGCTGGGAATTGAACTCAGGACCTCTGGAAAAGCAGTCAGTGCTCTTAACGGCTGAGCCATCTCTCCAACCCAGCACTTGAGTTTTTTTTAACTCAAAACACTTTATTTATCAGTATTTGTATATACATATATACTTATACATGTATACATATATACATACATATATGAACAATAATTAAATAATAAGATATATTTGAAAAGTATGGGGGTTGGGAAGAGTGGGAAGAAGCGAAAGGAAAAAATTATGTAAATACAGTGCTCATATATTAAATTCTCAAAAAGGAATCCAGTTTTTTAAAATATTCAACAGATTAACTAGCATTTTACAATATGAAAATAAATATGACCTATAATTATGTTGAAGGACACTTTAACTCACTATAAACTTTGAAGTTTAAAATGAAATCAATAAAAATTATTTTACCCATCATACTAACAAAAACCACAATAACGTTTTATAATTCAAAGTATTTCTGAGAACAAGAAAATGGATTATCAGAAGCTAAGTCAACAGAGCCAGGGGGACACTGTGTGTTATTTCTTTTTTATTATTATTATTATCAAATCATAATTTTTACTTTTTAACACAGGGGCTATAAACGCGAAAATGCAGGATGTGCAGGAGCATAGGTGTTCAGGGGGAGTACAGATATCTTTCAGAACAGGATATCAGCTGGGTGAAGGTTCAGGGGTCAGGTCACTATGACTCTGCCTACAATTCACTTGTCCTTATCTAATTTGGTACTATCCTCCAAAGTTGCCTATTTACAAGGTCTATGACTACTCAGGCTGGTAGATTTCCACAAAAGCTGCCTGTTTACAACAGTTTATAGACATCTGTTTCAGTGTTTGTCCATAGAGACCCAAGACTTTGTGTTAGCAGGCATGTATGTCAGGCCTATTGCTGATTTTAGGCTTATGGCTGATTTTAGGCCTTCAGTGTATAAGCAGGGCTACCCCTGACATCTCCTCCCTTCAAGTATAGAAGGGCTGTGGCGATTCTAATCTTGCCAAGGCAGGGATAGAGGCCTGACCTCCAGTAATTAAAGGGGACCTTGTAATGGCTCCAGTCCTCCTGTTGTTGTCCAGTGAGGCATGAGGGCCATACTCATCCTGATGTCTTTTTCCTGGATAGGGGATACTTTTGACATCAACCCCTATGCAGTCAGGCTTAAAAATTAAAAGAAAACTATTAATAAAGAATTATATTTACTTAAATAGTGTCTTCATGACTCTCTGAGGGCGGAAGGAGCATGCCTTGTTTACTCTTTCTAAAACTGAAAGCTCACACCAAATCTGCTGCTGATTGCCTCTGGCATCGCTGAGACCAATAAAAACTATGCCACAATTATGTGGAAGGACCCTTTTACCCTTAAATGGAATGGCCAGGACCCAGTTCCTATATGGGGCCGAGGATTGATATGCCTGTTTGATACCACAGAAGGCACAGCTAAATGGTCGCCAAATGAATTAAATGATTAAATAGATACCCCCACAAAACCAGGCCCAATTATAAATAAGATGAATAACAATTGACATCCAGGGAAGAGAAATTTCCCTGAGAATTCCCTTCTTTTTTCCTTTCCAGGTAAAAATTAATCACCCGTGATGTCTGCTGTTAGGAGTTCTAATCCTGATGCTGGCCACCGGACTTATACTACTCAGACCTCCAATGGGCCTTTGACAAGGACGTCAAACAGCTATAGACTGACATCACTAATCTGAAGAAATCCCTCGTTTCACTGTCTGATGCGATCCCCCAAAATTGCAAAGGACTTTATTGGACTCGATTTTCTCTTTTACAATAGAAAAGACTGTGTACAGCTCTAGACTGTGTACAGCCCTTAAAGAAGAATGCTGCATTTACATAGACAAAACAGGGATGATTAAAGAGAGCATGAAAAAGGTCAGAAAAGGTCTTGAGAAAAGACAGAGAGAGAAAGAGAAAAATGAGAGCTTGTACAAGAATTGGTCTTCAACCTCTCCATGATTGTTAACCCTACTTCCTTCCATCTTGGGACCATTAATTAGATTAGTTTTGCTTATTTCCTTTGGTCCCTGGGCCTTAAATAGGCTGACTAACTTTGTGAAACAACAGATAATCTGATAGCAAAATCTATTCAGATACATTATCATAAGTTAGCTATGGAGGACCACGAGACTCTAGATGAGGATGTTACTTTATCCAAGGTACTTCCAAGTCCCATCTCCACCCAACCTAAAAGAGGAGACTTCCCTCCCTAGACCAAGCAGAGAGGGGCCACCCAGAACCCCCTCTGTCTGGCGATATGAATTCTTGCTTAGGCTGTGAGGCTAAGCACTGCAAGGGAATATAAATAAAAGTTAAAAATATATTTCTGGGTTCCCTGAGGGACAAGCATTTGAGTTTTAAGATGTGAATTACTTAAGCTCACAAACTATAATTGCCCAAATCAATTTTACCACATTAAATGATAACAAGTTTTTGTAAAAATGAGGAAGCCTGATCATGCATTCTGTTGGTTTAAGCTAATTCAGAGTGAGATTTTAAGTGGCACTGGGATAGGCCGCCTGTGGTGGCAAGAAGGAGGGAGGCCAGAAGTCTATAGTGTTGTTTCCAGAGGTGTCCAATCAAATAAAAACGAGGTAAGAAACAGACCTAACAAGTCAAGTTTATTCATCACCCATAACACTGACATTTGTTATTGTAGTCCAAATAATTTTATTCCATGTTACTTAGGAACTAAAGGCAAAATTTCCAGCCTAGACAACTACTCTTAAAGATCCACAGTCTTTCTATATTATTCATTGAATGATCTCAATAGAAAATGACTGCCCTTTGGATCTAAGACTTCAGCTTATTCAGACTGATAGTAGAGAGATCATAGACATGGTACTCACTTATTCAGATAGACAGTAGACAGACCATAGACGTGGTCCATCTTCTCTACCATGAGGTTCAGCTCTGAGCGAAGAGTTGTGGCACTTGAGCCTGATGGAGACTGCTGGAGAAAGACGTTGCATTTCATAGAAATAGCATCCAGGTCAGATTTCAAATGCTGTAAATCCTCCTGTGTGTGCTATCAGGAACAAAATGCACAACAAAGATGGAGACACAAATGAACAATGTTAGAAAGTAGTCCTATTTTCAATTGGAAATGAATCAGTTCAATTATATGTTTAGCTTCAATCCCATTCTTCCACAGTAAATGGCACTTCTACAGGCTGCAGGGATGGGTGAATTCCTGAGCAGGGCTGGCTGAAGCCTATTGCCTCACTTCTTAGAAGCAACACATGTTTACTTCAATCTAAAAGTAGTTACTCTTCCTCCTGCAGCTCACCTCCTGCTCTGCAATCCTCAATGCGATGTCCTGCCTGGCATCTCTGTCAGTCTTAGAGCTGGCTGGAGACTGAATTTGTTTGAGCAGTCTCTGCTCACACTCCTCCAGGCGTAGTCGGATATTCTTCAGCTCTGAGATGTATACCTTAGCCAAAGTCTCTTCTTTGTCCTCTGTGAACACACAAGCACAGATCACTAAGCTCCACCTGAAGACAACAGAGCTAAGACAAAGGGCAGCACTGGCTCCAGCAGATCAGAAATCTCATTGATGAAAGCAGGAAATATCCTGCTTGACCTTCAAGTCCCTGCATTACACATTAGCATTAAGGTTCTGAAGAAATGTGACAGGCTGATTATCAGTAACACAAAGTATCCAAGACTGTCTTGTGTCTGGAGTCTGTCAGTGCCCTTCAGGGCTTTCCTTCCCACTCTCCCTCCCTCTGCCTCTCGCACACACCAGTCTCCATTGATTTCATCAGGTGCTGGAAGTGGGCTTTACAAGCTTCCACCTCCTCCTCTATTCGCAATCGATCGGCCACAGAGAAGAGGGCAGAGTCATGACTGTCCTGTAGAAAGTCTTCATAGTGGGCCTGGAGGTTCTTCATAACTTGGTGGCACTCTCCTGGTGCTAAGGAACGAAGCTAAAGACAACAGAATAAATTTCTTTAGAACAGAAAAATAACACTTTCACTCTCCTTCCTTTTTTATTGATTCTGTTGATTCTATAAATATATATTCAAAAATGTGCAAATCAGCTGGGCATAATGGCACACATGTTTACTCCCACCACTAGACAAACAAAAGCAGACAGAGCGAGTGCCAGGCCAGCCACAGTTACACAGTGAGACCTTGTCTTGAATGAATGAATGATCACTGTTCTAAACATGTTGATTTTCAATAATGAAATTCATCTATATAATCAACATTCCAATCTAAACAATATTAGTAGCAATCCCACCCTATACTATCCTTCAAACTCCACATCACAATGTTCCTTGTCCTTCCCACATTCACAGCCTTACTGTATAATCTATGTTGGCCTTGAACTTATAATCCTCCAGTCTCAACTCCAGGTACTAGGATCACACAGGTATGCCACTGGTTGCCACCTGGATGCAAGCTAAAAAAAGTAGACTAGTGGTCACCCACTCTTTACTCTGTATACTCTTACACAAGGGTGGCACCTTCTCCATACAGTGAGAAAACTGTACTCTCTTACTTTCATCTGTCATTTCTTTACCTCTCAAACTGCTAAGTTGAAAGGTTAAGTTGCTAAGGCTCTCAGGTATCTAATCCTAAAATAGCATCCTGGACTCAACTGTACCTCATTGGTCTGTGGGAAAAGTTTCAGAAATGAAAGTACTACTTCAGAGATACCAACCAGGTATCGGTTACCAATTACCTTTTCTAAGTTCCAGGTTTGTACAGCATCAAGGTCCTTCCGCAAGTAGTTCCAGGAGATAAGGCTTTTGGTGTTAACATGTAGCTGGTGCCAAAGGGCCATCACCTTCTGGTAAGATTGTTCCACCCTAGAAATAAAAGAACTACATGTCAGAGATGTGACTGCAGAGTAGAGTTGTGTGCTAAGAAGGAAAAGAGAATTAGTTCTGATCGAACAGATAATTTTGGAATTTACTATGATATTTGATTTGGATTGTCTATGGAATTATGTCAGAACATACTTCCAGTAGAATAAAAGTTACCTGAGTGTAAGATGATTACAAGAAGCCAGACAGAAAATATGACAAGGGAAAGTATGAATACAAAGGATATAGATAAAAATATTCCCTTTAGAACTGTTGGAAAACTGTACCAACAGCCCCCCCCTTGCTCCGGCCTTATTTATTTATTTATTTATTTATCTATCTATTTATTTATTTATTTGCTTGCTACATGCAAGTATACTGTATCTGTCTTCAGACACCCCATAAGAGGGCATTGGATCTCATTACAGATGGTCATGAGCCACCATGTGGTTGCTGGGATTTGAACTTAGGGCAGTCAGTGTCTTATCTGCTGAGCCATCTAACCAGCTATACCAATACTTCTTAAAAGTGATTTATTGTACTCTACATCGTCAAAACATGCTGAAATAGTAAAAACAATGGCAACTTAAGTTCACTTGGGAAACAAGGCAAGTATTCTATGCCTATTTCAGTCTGAATCCTAGAGGGCCTGCAGATAAACAAACATATACTCAAACCATTAGGTTATCTCAAATGCTCCAAGATGAAGAGAAATGTGAGATATAAAATATAAAACAGGAAATTAGGCATCAGGATCTCAGTTACTTAAAAAAAAAAATCCATCAGTTTATTTTCCTCTATCTGAGAATTCCATAGGAAGTTCATTTAAGTGGTAATCTCAAAAGAAGAATAAAAACACAACACAAAAAAGTAGAAAACAAGGTGTTAGAGAATGAGTCTTGGAGCCCCAATATGTGATAAATGGGGATTCCTGAGAACAAAACAAATCAACCAACCATTCAACCAAAACCCAGAGGGACAATACAGATATAACTGAATATCATATTAGATGAAATAATCCAGTCCCAGAGAAACCAGTATTCCATGTGTACTCGATCACAAGTGGAAACTGAGGTTGGGGGGGTGAGGTGGGAGGGAGGATGTAAGACAGTAAGTTGAACCTGGATTCCTGGGCGTGGAAAGATAAGAAGGTAATGAAGGTGACCAAGTACACTCTATGAAGCATCTTGCGTTGTATAATACATGCCTTCTTTAAAAAAAAAAAAAAAGCAATAACTCAGGAAAAAATTTTATGAGATCTGAAAGAGTTCTCAGATTTTGTTCTTGTCCACTGAATAGAAAGAGACTCATCCAAAGACAGAGATCAGAAAGAAAAGTCTAAAGGAGCTATACCAGAGAAGCAATGCTTGCTTCTAGAAGGCAGAAGTTCTTAACTATTCTACATTATTATGCTGGTAGAAAAAAAGATTCTACTCAGAGGCATCATGAAGATGGAAAAATATATTATTTATTATTTGCTATATGTAAGTTCTGTAAACTTATTACAATTGCTTACTAGAAATGGTGACTTTTTACTGCTATATACTTTTAAAAAAAGAAACAAAGATGCTATCTTTGTCACTAAGTTTACAGAGAACATGTTCTACCGACCAGGCAATAAATCAACAGAGAAGACTTGGAACCTAGGAATCAGTGGTTACAACTCCAGGGAGACATAAAGAGAACCCTAAGGTGAAGGTGAAATGAATGTTGGAATCAAGCTAGAATCAGGCCTACAGAACAGATCACATGGGGAGAGGAGAGCAAAATGAGCCAAGAAAGGGTTCCAAGAGAAGTCATCTGTGGCAATTGGAGAAACAGAGAGAGAGAGGGAGAGAGAGAGAGAGAGAGAGAGAGAGAGAGAGAGAGAGAGAGAGGAAAACTTGGAAATATGTCTTTAATATGCAGATAGAAAAATAGCAAACCCAAGTGGAAACTGTTACTCTAAGGAAACAATTACTAATCCACTGGTCTGCTCACCTATTCCTTCATTCTTGTAATTCAACAACCATGTACTGAGAACCTACTAGGTGCCAAGAATGGGTCTAGAATTATTATTGAATTGTTGCAGGATTTTTGATCACAGTGTGAACCTTAAGATTGTTTTATTTACTGAAAATAAAAATCAGTGATAGTTGTGTCACACACCTTAATCCCTCTGGCTGGAATCCAGACACACCATTAGTACATACCTTTAATCCCAAACAATGAAGGCACTTAGATTGTAGAAGGAAGCACCTTTGTTTGAAAGTGATGTCTAATTGAGTGGCAGACAAAGTGACAAATCAGAGAAAGATGTGACAGAATAGGCTATGCCCAAGCTACTTAAAAGAGCAGTAACCCTGAGCTACTTAACTAACCCAAGCTACTAACTCTGAACTACTTACAAAGGCAGTGAAGAGAAAAAAGAGAAAGAGATAGTTTTACTGGAATTTTTTTTACAGAGACAGCTAGTCACAAGTGAAGACAGAACAAGCCAGAGAATGAGAAGAAGCCAGGAAATTAGAACAAACTGCCAAAGTTAGTATGAGACCAAGCAGAGCAATTCAGGAAAAACTGAGAGAAGCCAGATTGAATCAGTCAGCTTGGAGAGAAGTTTGAGCCAGAACAGGTGAGTTAAGTCAGCCAGCCTGAGTTCAGAAAGAACAAGAAAGGGTGTGAGGTTGTTCAGCATGAAGTCTCAGAGGTTGAAAACATTCAAGGCCTAGATTAGATTGTACGGAGGCTAGAAGTTTCCAGGACTAGGCCTAGGTTAGCAGATGAAGACAATAATTGGGAGACAACAATTACTACAGAAGAATGAAAAATACTTTTACACTGGATTATTTCACCTGAAGAACAGATTTATTAAAGATCTACCTGGCTGGCAGTGGGACACTTGATACACCTAATGGGAGGTCTGTACCAAACAGCACAGTTCCACAGTTACCTGCTGGCCATTTCAATAGCCTCCTTATTCGGTGGGGGAATGAGGAAGCAGACTGATGGCACCATTGCCTCGTTCCCTGTAGGGCTGATCACCTTCCATTTGGTCCTCTGAGAATTATCTTCCAGCACACATTCATCATTTTTGCAAATAGTGATCTGAAAAGATAAAGTCACAAATTATTGCTACAGAGAAACCAACAACCACTATTACCTGGTGTCTGATCCTAAGGCTACAACATAGCTAAAAAAAAAAAAAAAAAAAAAAAAAAAAAAAAAAAAAAAAAAAAAAAAAAAAAGTCTCCTTTCACTGTAATGGCTTGTATATGCTTAGCCCAGGGAGTGGCACTATTAGGAGGTGTGGTCTTGTTGGAGTAGGTGAGTCACTGTGGGCATGGGCTTTAAGACCCTCATCCTAGCTGCTTGGAAGCCAGTCTTTTCCTAGCAGCCTTCAGATGAGGAACTCTCAGCTCTTCCTGTACCATGCATATCTGGACTCTGCCATGCTCCTGCCTTGATGATACTGACTGAACCTCTGAACCTGTAAGCCTGCCCCAATTAAATGTTGTCTTATAAGAATTGCCTTGTTCATGGTGTCTATTCACAGAAGTAAAACCCAAAGATACTCAATGGGTAAAGGTCCTTAGTTGCCAGGCAGGCCTGATAATCTGAACTTGATTCCTGAAACCTACTTGGTGGAAAGTAAAATCAACTCCTGAAGGTTCCCTTCTGACTTACACTCACATAGGAGCACATGTGCACCAGGGAATTCACGTGTCCCTTACATTTATACAAGTATACACCTAAGCATAAAATAACTAAACGTTTTCCTCAGGCAGACCACCTGTTATCTGATTGGGAAGCAGAGGAAGAGATCCCAGGGCAAGCTGGCTAGCTAGACTAGCTCAATCAGCAAGCTCCAATTACCCAGACTCCCAATCTTAGTAATGAAAGAAGAGCCTCTGTCCTCTGTGCACACATATCCTGTCATATAAACACATACATATTCATGCATACACACCATACATGCTTACATATGCAAAACATAAAAGTTGTATCAAGACTATTTTGTTCACTGTCCTTTGCAAGTATGCTCAATAAATCTGTTTTATTCTTTAAGAAAGAAAAAGAAAAGAGATGGAGGGAGTAGGAGGAAGGACTGGTTCACTACCACGTAGTGAGGGCCCCTGAAATTTATAAATTCATGTCCCATCAAATAAGTCAAGGAAAGGGGTATTGATCAAGCCCATTGCATGTGGAGTGACTAACATGTGAGTTCCAAGGAGACCCTAAGACGTCAAGAGCAGATCCTGTGCCAGCACCATAGAGTAGGGTTACCCTATGATCTTCCTCCAGGCTCCTGAAAACGCTTGATCATTTTGAATCACCAGTTCTTTATCTTAACAGACAAATAATAAATGCGATCTGTTTAGAAACAAAAACCTAATTCTTTCTTTGAGTTTTACACTATGTAGTCTAGGCAGGCCTGAACTTGGAGTGATCCTCTGCCTCAGCCTCCCTAGTGCTGGGATTATAAGTATATATCACCATGCCCACTTCACTCCTTCTCTTGTACAGTGAAGTTTTACTCAGTGCATGCTGTGTGTATCTGCAAAGTGTAACAAAGTGCTACTCCATCAACACTTAGGCAATGAATGAATGAATGAAATGCCAATCACTAAGGTAAGGGGGTAAGGGTTTGGGTTTTATTTTGTTTTGTGTTTTTATTGATAAAAGAGATATTTTTATGCTTAAATTCCCATTTTCAAACACTCGTAAATAGGACTTCCCCTCCTCCTCTTCCTTCTTTTTCCCCTGGCTCGGTCTTTGTGTACGTGTCTCTCACTCTCCTTCCCAAACGCATGGTCCCAAACAGGCTGGCTTTTATCCTCTTGCCTTCCTAAGTACAGGGTTTACAGGCTTGGTTTCTCCCTATCAGTGTAACACTAACTGAAGGCTTCCCTTCTCAGCTCCTTCCCTCTGAGCCCAGGAACCCTCTCCACTCTCACCTCAATCTGCCTGTAGTCACAGATGGCCTTCACAGATAATGTGCTCTTCAGCACATGGTCTGGATTTCGTGGCTTTAGCTGAACAATGGTTTTTGATCTCCCAACAAGACTGGCAACAGAACTCTTGGACTGTATAAGCTGCTCCTTTTCATCCTATAAAATAAGAAAACCAAAAAGACATTAATGGTGGTATTCTGAGTCACTAAGCCAATAATGAAAATGCAGTGCTTCACTCCCTAAGAGAATTATTTCTCAGTTATGTAGGGATACTTAGCAGAGCTATCTTATGTAATGATATAAACAAGGATAAAGAAAAAAGCAGAGACCATCTGTCTTGCTTCCAAGGCTTTTGTACTCTAACTTTTCAGCCTTCTCCTTGTACTTTAAACAATGACGAATAAAGCCACATGCAAGAAATAAACAAAACAGATGTCTAGCTGTCAAATACAGCTATGGAACTAAGGACTGCCTCAAGTATAGCTCAGAACAAATGCTGTTGGTGAAAGTGTCATGACAAATGATTTAGGATTAACCTCGTCGTGCTGTGTTTATGTATCTTTAATTGGGTTGAATGAAGTAACATGCAAAGTCAAAATTCTAAAATCTCTGTAAACACAATTACCTTAAAAGCGAATAAACTTGTCAACAAAATTGGTAGCAGTATACTACCAATTCTATTGGAGAGTAAATGATAACTTGTTATCTACTGGCCAGAATGTTCCAACCCATGGTGAGGCATGAAAGTCCCCAGGAAGAGAACTTTCTTAGGATGGACAGGGGTGCAATAAGAGTAAAGAGTTAATAATGTTAAGAAATACCATTAAAGGATTAAGAATATGCAGGTAAAGGAAAAGAAATTCTTAAACAAACTACCTGTGCCTGTCCCGGGGAGCATGATTGGAAGAAATACAACTTTAACTTATTAGTTAAGAAAGAGGAATGGAATAATTCAGGGAGCAAGCCACACTTCTGTATTTGAGAGCTGGTCTACCCATTTCAGTTTCCTTGCAATAAAGATGTCTAACCCACAAGCCAAATATCTCTAGCTCTAGAGACCAAGTGCTCATCGTGGTAAAAGCTCTGAAAAGAACCAGAGGCCAGGACAGGTGCTCTGAAACCTGGTGAACAAGCTGAGGAGCAGACCCAGGTGTGACTCCATGCCCGATGATGCCGCCAACCCGATGCCCCTGACCTGGAGAAGAGGTAACAGAGCGGCGACCACCCTCCTGGAGAAGAGAAGATATGGCAATTGCAGGGGAGT